>NW_010319972.1:6324-9280 GCF_000700745.2 Antrostomus carolinensis
CGGGAGGCCTGTATGGAGGGGAGAGAGTGGGACAGGCTGTAGTGTAAAGCTTTAAAGCCCTAAGTCTCATTCCCTGATTTGCCATAGATTTCCATGTGACCTTGATTCAAGCACTTGTAGTCCATATGTTACTGATTTTTTATTTTTTTTTTTTTAACTTCTAAAGATTGCATTTGGCCTATGGAAATCGGGCAGTTCTGTGATGCAGAGAATTCCCCAACCGATGTGATGCAATACAGGGACATACCCAAGCTTGGGACCCAGAGCAGGACAGCCACGGCTGCACGTTGCACCAGTCCTGCCTCCAACCCCAGACTGGCAACCATCTGGGTATCATTTACCTAACTGCATTTATATCAGTTCAGTAACTTCAGCAGACTGTAGGGCAAGGAATTGGCTGGATCAAATCCTGCCCTAATACAACTGATTTTTAAATAAATAAAAATATTTTTTTTCACCACTGCCCCTCTGTGTTCTTGATAAGCCAGGTGCTCCCAGAAGACCCTCAGCACAAGACATACCTCTGCCCCTCTGAGTGTCCCCAGGGTCTCCCAGCATGAGCACCAGTGTTCCCCCCTCTCCCCTGTGAATATGTATATACATACATTTACAAATACACACTCAGAGACTACAAAAGCAGCAAATGTAATAATGTGATCCAACTGCTAGGCTAGAAAGAAGTGTTTTTCTGCCATTATGTGAAAATTTAGCGTGACTGGAACAGAGTCTGCATTTGATTAGGCAATTTAAGAAATGTAAGAGACTTCATACTGTAGGGCAGTGCTGCAAAACAATTGCTCAGAACATGTTCTAAAATTGGTTTGCCTTCACCAGATTTCCATGTGTTTCTGCACGATATCTCAAATGAAAATATGAGCAGTCACGTGGCAAGTGAATACATTTTAGTATTATGGTAAATAAAAGCAGCAGTTTAAACAATTATTCCAAATTCTGAGTAGTCTTTGAGACAAAACCCCCACAAAACTCTTCCTCTATTTACTTTCCAGCCTGACAAAGACATTTCATAACACATCCTTTCACTGGCGTAGTTAATCTTTAATGCTTAACAAGATAATAGTAATCGTTAACTTTGAGCTCAAGCTTCCTCCTGGTTTTCATGGCTGCATTTTGTACATGTAATTGATTGTGTCCAGGAAAGTGGCAGAGCACATGCTTTGCATATACAAATAGGTAACTGGGTGGCCAGCTACCAGATTTGTCCATGCAGAAAAACCAAGACTAGTTAAAAATACATTGTTCCCCAGTCTCTATAGGCAGTATTCCTGTGGGCAAGGCTAGCTGACCGTTCCAGCTCCGAGAATGGCATACTGATAATACCAGCGCAGTGCTTGAGATGCTCTGATGTGTTTCTTGCCAGTTGATAGTCCTCTCCTGTCTCTCCCCTCGCGTTTTCAGCAGCCATTTACTTTTTCTTTGAAGTGAGAGCAGTGGCATGCAGCAGCCCTTTTCCCTGGCAGCAGCAAGCCCTGTGCTCCAGCAAGGCACAGTGCTGAGATGCTGGAGGGATGTTTATAGCAGGGGAGAGCAGTGGGTGGGAAGAAGTGATGCTTTCTGGAGTGAGGTTGACAGCAACACTGTCTGGGGCACAGCCTGTTGAACAGCAGATGTGCCCTCTCCACAATACAAATCTTTTTTTTTTTTTTTCTTTTTTTTTTTTTTCTTCAGCTGTCCTGCTTGTTGGGGCATATTCTTTCCCCCAAACCTCTCTTCCATTTCAAAGCATCTCATTCACTTCAGCCTGTAGGCAAACCCTGACCTCCTGGGCTCCAGCCATGTCTAAGATGGACAGTGTTTGTCTCGGGAATCAGGGCTGGAGCCCTGCTCAGGGTGAAGGCTGCTTTCTCCACTGTTGGGAGGCAGCAGGGCTCACAGACAGGAGACCCAGAGGTGCTGCCAGCAATTCACTATGGCTGTGGCGTCAGCTGGACTCCTGCAAGTTGTGCCCAAGACCTTCATTATGTCCTCACCTGCAAATACTGGTTTGTACCTGTCCCAGAGCTGCCTTATCAGATGATGCCTGATCATGCTGAAATGAGGGGCAGTGTTGCTATGTAAATGACGTACTGTAGGCTTGCAGGAAGAATGCTCACTCACTTACTTCACTTACAGCACTGACCCACGTTTGTAGCCCACCCTCCTAGAGGGAGGAAAAGGTAATACTTTGGTCTAGGTTTTCAGCTTTTGTTTGGGGCCAAGGGGTGCAGTTTGGTTGTTTCCAAACCCACAGCCAAGCCTATATGTACTACTGTAAACAGATCTTCACCATCATGATTTAAGAGTTCTCTCTAGTTTGCAGAATAAAAGTATTTTGGACTAAAAAACACTATTGAAAAGCAGCAGGCACCTGACAGAGCTGTGAGCTGGAGGCACTTCGGGGTTCACCCTGATGAACCACAGCTGCTCTCCCCAGCGGGGTGGCATTGCTTTCCTTGGGTTGGGGTCAGGGCAGAGGTAGGAGCTCATGCTACCACCAGTGCTGCCCATGGCCAGGAATTAATGGAGGATCAGTGCTGAGAGTAGAGAGCAAACCCTGAACATGACTGTATTGACATTCTCTGCACCAGTCCTTGGACACTTTCACAGATAAATTTAATATTTCCTAGGGCAGTCTCAGTTGGACACGAGCAGTTTGAATTAATAAAATGCAGGCCTGCTAAAATGGTTAATGCAGAGTACTGCTTCAGTTAAAGCACCTTGCACTTTATCACCAATAGCTCAACCCTGGCAGACTTTCCAGGGGAACATGTCCTGCAGGAGCTGTGTAAAACAACAGATTCAGCTGTAGATGTGAGCTGAAATCAAAGGTTGGTTTCAGCTGGAGGACTTTTGTGTCACTCTGGTAAGGGAAGGTAGTTAACATTCACTCTCAGAAATTAACTTAAAATAAACATAATTGAAGCAATCACTTACAGTTTGCTCAGCATTTTATTTCCTT
>NW_010319972.1:9314-18101 GCF_000700745.2 Antrostomus carolinensis
TTGATCACAGGAGAATTGAGCCCTCAAAGTGCATCTAATCAACCACTAAACACTTGCATCATTAAAAGGCACCTATCCATTTTGCAAGCGTTCTGTCAGCTCGTTCTAGAGGAAGAAGGGTGCGCTTTCTGTAGCTTTAAAAGCCTGCAAACAACTGAAGTGTAACTAGCAATACCATAAGGCAATTAAGATGAAAGCTGTGATACTCAGTGGTAGAGTTTCATCACTTTAATATTAAACTATCTTTTTTTACTTAGGCGTAGATCAAGAGGTGTTAATGCAGAATCCTTAAAAGAAGTCAAGTATTATCTTAAAATAACAGACCTGTTATTTGCACTTTCATGTTCAATTAATACCATGGCTTCAGATATCCTAAATTTTTTTCTTCAGAGCTGCAGATTTTAAAGTTGTTATAGAAAGTAAGGATGGCTACATACTGCAAGTTTAAATTTGAGTGTACCTTTATAGGACAGAAACAGTTTTTCTTACCTGTTTATTCTTACAAAATCATGCTCTGAGTTTCTAAAAGGGGCTACAAGAATTAAGTATGTTTCTTTTATTATAACCACAAATATTTTCCTGTTATTCCATAATGAGCTGAAACAATCTGAAAAACAATCTGAAACACCAAACTCCACAATATGGATTTATCACATCATAGACAATTTCTGAGATTTGAATGTACAGTAAACCCCTGTGTCAGGCATTGCCTTCAGGAGCTTTACTGAAGTCAGCCTTCATTAGGAGAAACACATTTATACTGAAATGCTATTTGAAAACCAAGATTAAAAAGAAAATCACACTTGAATTGATGTTGGCTGTTGCACCCTTGTTTTGGGAGGACTTAGCACACTGTAAAGCAATTGCATCATTGGAAAACCTATGCATAGATATGACCTAAAATGGGAATCTAATCCCCTGCTTCTCATATAATAGATACTGATACAGATTTTTAAGCAAATGTTGCATTCTCTGTGGAATACTTTCTGGCTTTTAAGCAAATGACTCATTATAGCCATTTCACACAGTGAGACACAGGAAAAAAGACCAAGACCAGAAAAATAGAGGCAGGATAAAGAATTGTTTGCTCCTTCTCAACTACCAGACCCTAGGCCATACTGATCTTACATTTTGGCTTGGATGATACAAAACCACTGCATTTTCATGTTTTGACTACAGAAACACGCTTTGGCCTTGTTCCCCCAGCGTACAGCGCTGCTCTAGAGTTGTTCTGTGCCACACACAGGAAGGATAAGGTGCTGTTCTGAGTGAATGTTCTGGTGCATCCATGGTTGTCAACGCGTGCATTTCTGCAGCAGGTCTAGGGCACCACTGAAGTCAGCCTGTACCACCTTCATATATTTTCTTCTAAATGCTTTATCTTAAAGAACTGATCTGTTCGACAAACCAAAATTCAGCAACAACCTACCTTGTTGTGCTGTGCACTAGTGAAGCACAGCTCCTGCGCCAGCACCTTAATGGCAAGCTGTTCTCTCTGCAGCTGGCTCAAGAAGTTTGACTTCTCCCACCTGGTAGCAGTTACCATCAGCAAGTAAACTCATGTGTGAATCCTCAGACCCCTGAAGTAACCTCTTTACACTAGCCCTTTGCATCCAAAAAAAAAAACAACAATGGGCTGGGGGATGGGGTGGTCATGCCAAACAAAGTCAGTTTCCATTCAGAGACTAACAGAACTTTTATTTGGTTGCCAGTGAAATCTGTGACTTGCCAACAGGCAACAGGCTTTGCTCTTTGAGTGGTCTTCTGGGTAAAGAGCTTTGATGCACTGTGACCCTCACCAGGGGGTTTTCTCAAGGATGAAGATGAGTGGAAGTTGCTGAGTGTTGCACAGGATCTGCTTTGCTCTCTGTCAGAAGGAGAAACTGAAGACTCAACTGTAGACCCCAAGAAACTTGTTGAGCATCTATGAACAAGCAGCAGTAAAGGATTTTTTTGTTTTGTTTTAACTTTTATTTTATTATTACAGTGGTTTCATGCTCAAAATTTCAGAAGATACCATTTCTTACATTTTTGAGTTGGTGCACTTGCACTAATTAGTGCCCTCAGGGAGCCATTTGCGTGCAGGAAAGAACAGAGGACAACAGGGATTTCCTGATATGTCAAAGTCCAGTTACTTGGAATTGTGGAAAGCCACATCACATAAATTGTCTAAGCTCAGCATATTACTAATCCATTCTGCCTGTACCCCCTCAACATTATGGTTAATGCAGACGTCCAAGCGCAGCGGCGATCCTTGATCTCACCTAACAGCCTGATTTTGCCCTGTGTCTGATGGAGAAAGAAGACAACATGGTCATTTCAGCCTTTTCATGTCATGTGCCTGTTTTTCAGCTTTTATTATTGCAACCCTTTTCTCCTTTGCCTTGCCAAGCTCTCCATGAGTGAACTAACTTTTAGGATGTATCTTTTGTTCTGAACTATGTTGAACTTCAGCCTGGATTTGCCATACCACTCCTGTCTGCACTTAGCATTTTGAGAAGTGTTTATTGTGTTAAGGAGATTTTTTAGAAATTTGGAGTCTTTTTGAGTGAATAGAAGATACTGCATCAGTCTGGTTTGAAGCTATTTTATGTGTTGCTTCTCTCCAGCTGGCTGAATGCCCTTTCCCTTCCCCCTCTTCTTTTACGTGGCAGCGCACGGAAAGATGATTGATGGCGTGTCACCAGTGTGTTGTCAAAGGCTGGAGTAGATTAATGGGCAAGAAACACCAGCCTGTTCCCCCTCATGTGTGATTGTTTGAAGGAGGGCTCATATTTTAACAGAAATGATATTGTGCTTCTCTGGATTCCCCCAATCAGGAATTGAAGGATGGGATTCGTATCCGAGATTGAAAGGTGCCAGCCACAAAGAGCCAGTTTATGACTTGGGACAACAGCCTGCCTTCCACTTGACCAACAGCGCTCACCCTGAGGCCTGTTTCATTCAGGCTGCTGTCCTTTTTAATGGTATGGATTTGTGCCACCAGTTAACATTTATACCTCTAGTTCTTTGTATTTGCAGACACACTAGTTATAGACCAAATGGCCAGAAGATCTCTGATCTGTTACTAGCTTTCCTGCCGGGCTGACACTGGCCAATTTGCCTGTGCTGCGGGGAGTGACCACGTATGACCCAGAGCAGCTCGGAGCCTTCGAAAAGGCTTTTTTGGTGGTCGGCCTCGGTCACAAATTGAGCCCTGATCTGTGCCTCAACTCCCCAGCTGCAAAACGGGGATAGCAATATGGTAATTTCCAAACATTGCACTTGCCGTGAATTGTTTCTGCTAGAAATGCAATTTATAAGAGAAATTAATCAAAGACTGGTCTGAATCCTGGCTGGGGAAAAATAATCAGGCCCAAAGTATGATTGTGTTCTGCATTTTCTTGAAGGCAGACATTGCCAGCATTTCATAATCAGCTATTCTGGTCCATACAGATCCTTCAGCATTGTTATTTGTGGTCCCCAGTAGTGGCCTCCGTTAAAAGGTTTGAATGTGGCAAGAATTATGTCTTTCACACCAGCCTATCTGTCTATACCAGAAGCATACACCTGTCTGTCATAAAC
This sequence comes from Antrostomus carolinensis, assembly GCF_000700745.2. Classification (NCBI taxonomy): domain Eukaryota; kingdom Metazoa; phylum Chordata; class Aves; order Caprimulgiformes; family Caprimulgidae; genus Antrostomus; species Antrostomus carolinensis. The sequence goes on from NW_010319972.1 coordinate 12,879, forward strand.
CCCTGCTCCAAGGGCTAGATGGAACCCTTTTTTATGATTATCCAGTTGTTCTTCCAAGTTCATTCTCTTTTCAGTGTTTCTGATCTCAAGCCTGTGTCCAACCAGCTAAAAGGTGCATTTAAGTGCCTCTTAAAGCCGGTGCATTTTCTTTTCATATGTAGCTGGAAATCAGAGCTACTGTTCATTTTCTTGTAATATTTTAACAAGCAAAATAATAAAGAAACCTTTTGTTACCTGGCTGGTAAGAGGTGATTACCTGTGGTGTGCTGATCAAGTCCAGCTCTCTGTTCCCTTTTCTCTCTTGTCATGACAAAGATCTGTGCTTCGTGCAGATATAGACATTTTCTTTGACAGAGACTTGTGGCAGGTGATGTTTAGTTAAGAGATTGCTGCATGGAACTATTGCCGCCTTTTATGTTCTCAGAGTTCATCTCTGGCGTATATGCAGATACTTGGGGTTTTTTGAAGGAAGAGGTAAATGTGAGTTTGTTTCTGCTCTGGATGCAGTCTCTAGGGAGACATGTCCTGTGGTTTTACATTTACAAAACTTTGCCTTGTTTTAGGGAGTATGATGCACCCCCTGAAATCTGAAATCTAATTGAGAGAACTGCTACTTTCTTTGTTTACCTGGCATTTTGGTCATTTCCTTTTTGGTTTTGTGACAGTTTGTTTTTAGGTCACAGTTGTTGTGGCCCATACACAGCAAATTGCCTTTTTTTTCTCTGCAGCCATTTCCTGGAGTCTGGAAGAAAGCATCTGCCTTTGTAAGGCAGGTTACATTTCAGTTTCATATTTGTTGCCCCAGTGAATTCTTCCTAGACAGGATACTGGAAGGCAAGAGAGGAAGAGAAAAAACTTCCTCATACATGCCCATGCCTGATACTGGCAGAACTGGTACAGTTTGCAGGCTGCATGTGTTTTGCAGCCAGGCCAGGGTCTCTGAGTCATGATGTGTGGGCCATAAACAGCCTCATCTTCTATGCTAACTAAAGCCTACCTGGCTGGGAGAGCTTCTTGCTCTTTGGCAATTTGTATTCATTTGTTCTCCAAGAAAATGAGGCTTCAGGGAGGACTTTTACTAAGCACCTTACAGATGTTACTGTGCACTGACTCAATGTGCAGTTTATGTGCGTCCCCTTTCTCTTCTTTCACTGGGGCAGCATTGAGTTGGATATTTGGATCCTGCTTTTCTTGAAAGAAAGACCAAAAAAAAAGAATTGTGTAACCATTAATGATTTGTTATTGTGTCTGGGAGCCACTGTGCTTCAGGACTTTGCTGTAATGGTGCTTTCACAAGAAAGAACTAATTTTACTAACTTTATTAATTCCAGTTTGTTTTAAGTTTGCTCATCAGTAATTTAATGCAAGATGCTTCAGCTGAAGAGGCCATGTCAGGACAAGGAAGAGCAGAGGGAAAGTGCCAGGAATCATTAGTGTTTATTAACCACTGCACTCATCAATCTTGACTAAGAGCACAGCCCATTCGTTCTGGACTGGTGGACTGAGATACAGAAATATCATTAAGAGTGGAAAATGCTTTTTTTCAGGTCAGTCCGTAATGGACAGGCATTCAGACAACACCCCCACCAAATATTATCAGCCTTTGAGTTGGTCTCCTCACAGTCCAGCCTGAACTGGCAGACCTCAGCAGCCTTGTGGGAAGGAAGAAGTCCTGCCCTTAGCCAGCTGTAGTATCAATTAACAAATACAGTATTTTCATCCCCTGTAAACATTACTGAAAGGTTAAGTGTTGTTATGAAGGGGGTTTTTAATTGCTTTTCAAATTATTAAATGATTAATACTTACGTGCTTTGCTGGATCAGGTCTGGCACTTTGTGCTGGCATGTACATCTCACAGCAATTCTTGAAACGTCAAAATGGAAAGGCTTTTTTTTTTTCTGTTTAGAGAAAGAATTTAGTAACCAATTTCAGCAACTGCAAGGCATTGAGCTGGTGACTCAAAGCCCTGACCTGTGAGTTGGAGCTGAATGAATGCCTCCAAAAGGTTGGAGGAGGGAACAGTACTACATTTGCCAGGTTTCTAGTGCGAAATACGACCCCTGCCCAGACCACTTGCGGTCATTAAGGATTGCATTTCACTTTGAGGTATGTTTTCTTGCATCCTCCCCAAATTGCAACTTGAGTAGTTACATTCTGCTCACTAAAATATTCCTGTGGTTTAATTGGAGAAGCTGTGTTTCCCTTCCCCTCCTAAAAACTTTGTTGTATAATGTTGTGGTGCTGTCATAATATGTGTTGTATAATCTATAGAACACACACACAAAAAACATAAAAACAAAAACCCACTGTGGAAAACTCTGAAGTTGCTAACTTTCTAGAGAAACAAATAGAATTAGGGGGAAAGTGGCATCTCGGGAACCCAGTTCAGCGTTGTGCCTCTATTTGAGTCTCTTGCCACCCTTGCACAGCACGTGACAAGCACTGTCACACTGCGGAGGCAGCACTTTTACATTTGCTTTGCACATGTGTAAATCACTGTGCAAGGTAAAGCATCAAGTGTCTGGTCCATAAGGTCTTTCGCAATGAGCAGGTTAGGTTTAGTATGATGATGGCACAGCCTGGAAACAAGCAGTAATTTTGAAACATGGCATGGATGTTCAGACAGATTGTGTGTGTCGTGACTTTTTGTGGATAAGATTTAGGTATTTTATGGGGAAAGGGTATTATCAGATGACATTCGGTGATGGAGGGGATGGAAAGAGATTGCAGTTTAATTAAAATTCTAATCCCAAGTTTGACAATTTTTCTTGCCAGGTCAGCAGCCTGCATGTGCTGTTTGTGATTCCTGTGAATTAAATGGGCTGAGAGTCATCAGCTTCTTTCGGAAATGCCTGTAAATCCAGCTAAAAATTAGCAAACATCAGTATGTTTCAGAGCAGCTTTGAGTGGGAATATGTCACGGAGCAGTTTTCCATCAGTGTACATACAGGAGCCTTTTCTAAGCACCCATTTAGTCCACCGCCGTCAGCACTCAAATACAACCAGAAAAACTCTTCTTCTGCAGTAGGAAGTCACGTTTACTGTCCTGTGCTGCTGAAATCTCACTGGTGTGTTCCTCTTTTCCAGGTAGTTAAACAGTGTTGCCACGAAGGTAGCACTCATCTTTCACCAGCCATGAGGCTACCTCTGCTTTATGCCTGCGTGATGCTCGTGAGTCTGTCCCAGTGCCGAGCCGTCAGCTTCCCTGAAGATGAGGACCCTATTAACGTTGTTGACTACCACTGTAAGTAGTCTGCAAATGGTGCTAACCACTAGGGAAAAAGTTTTAATGTGCTTTTTTTTTTTTTTCCTTGGGAAGTTAAAAAAAAAAAAAAGTCTTGATTTCTTTCAAATTGCAATGTGTTTACTGGCTTTGTATCTTTAATAGAACACTTAATCATTTTCTTAAAAAAGCAATCAGAAATACAGCAATAACTTCAGGAAAAAGAACATTTGCTGACATTAGCCATCTTTTTCTCATTTATATTCAAGACATTACTCAAGGAATTTAGTTTAAACCCTTCTACACCTAGTATATACAGCTAATCAATGCCATATATTGATTCTTTAGCTCTATAATCCTGAGTGATGGTGTAGCCCATTTTTACTTGCAGATTCAAGGCAATATCCAGTATTTAGAGGACGCCCTTCAGGCAATGAATCTCAGCACAGACTGGACTTCCAACTGATGTTGAAAATTCGAGACACACTTTATATCGCTGGCAGGTAATTTTCCTTCACTCAGTTCATTAGATTAAAATTCCTTTCTCTTCTGGCTTTGCATTAATGTGTAAAATTCATTTAGAAAAATGTGCAGAATATGATAAAAATTAGAATTGGAGGAGGACTTCCCAGAGAAATGCACCGTATCTATGGTCAGTGCATGAAAATTGGATTTGAAGGCTGCAGTTACTGTAGTTATGCTAAAGCCAATGATCAAATACTCTTTTCCCTCTTTTATATTACTGCCCTGATAAAAACCTTTCCTGATCATTTTAAACTGGGAGTGACACACCAGGGATGTAGGAAGTGAGGATAACACACTTGAATATTTACAGTCCGGATTAGTCTTCAACAGAAGGGAAAGACAGAGATGGATAGCTGGACACTGTTGTAGGTGCTGTCTAAGGACCTCACCAATAAAAATCAAAACCACCCCATGTTGCCCATTACCAGCCTTCTCCAATTGATATTAAACACAGAAAATTCATAAGCATTTCGTAGAAGTTTCTGGTGTAACAGAACACTCCAAAAGTAGATTTAGCTTATCAGAAATAAGGCCAATGAATTAACTAATTTACATGAGTCTTTTTACTCTTTGTAAACAGGGACCAAGTTTACACTGTAAACTTAAACGAAGTTCCAAAACTGGAAGTTACTCCTAGCAAGGTGAGTAGACACGGGTGCTGGCAAGGGAGAGGTATTTTCTTTGGGTTTAATTTTTTAATTTTTTTTTTGCGGAAAGGAAATCAAATGTTCTTTTCTGTCTTGATTTAACAGAAATTAACATGGAGGTCAAAGCAGCAGGACAGAGAGAACTGTGCTATGAAAGGCAAACATAAAGTAAGTTTATCACATACATTAGAGAAAAACACCACTGATATTTATTATATATGTAAAGTCTGTGATTAATACATCTTGCTCTCTTTTTCAGGATGAATGCCATAACTTCATTAAAGTCTTTGTTCCAAGAAACGACGAGATGGTGTTTGTCTGTGGAACAAATGCCTTTAACCCTATGTGCAGATACTATCGGGTAAGAATACTGAGAATGTCATCAATCTGTTACTGGTTTTGTTTGCACTAATTATGCTATAGCAAATACACTTAGTGTGATTGGAGAGTGTTTCAAGGTGAAATAAAGGAAGCCAATGTGCTGAATTAAGTTTTCTGGAAAGACAATGTTATACTTTTGTTCCAGTGTACAAAACAGAAATGACACTTATCACCCATTTATTTTTCTTCTCTAGCTGAATACCTTAGAGTATGATGGGGAGGAAATTAGTGGTTTGGCAAGATGCCCATTTGATGCCAGACAAACCAATGTCGCCCTCTTTGCTGGTAAGAACTTTTGCTTGTAATGAGTCTAAATGATTAATGACACCAAAGGAGCCAGAGAGCTTTTAAAGCAAGCACAGGAAAGCTAAAGGTGTCGTGGTGCCCCTGCTCTTAAATTTTTTAAAGGGCCTCCAAAGGATTAGAAGCTGACCTGTTAATAAATAG
>NW_010319972.1:18145-49846 GCF_000700745.2 Antrostomus carolinensis
CTATTCAAAATTCAGTAGATTATTAAAGGCCTCTTAATACCACGTTTTCAACTTCTGTTTTAGATGGAAAATTGTATTCGGCAACAGTAGCAGATTTCCTGGCAAGTGATGCTGTTATTTATCGCAGCATGGGGGATGGATCTGCCCTGAGAACAATAAAGTATGATTCCAAATGGATAAAAGGTAATTTGGGGGAGTATTTTCCCATGCTCATGTAAAGTGTAATTTCAGTGGCACAGAGGGTCAGATAATTCACAGCCAACATGCTTTACATACACACTACAATGTCAGCATATATGTGGCTTTCAATACAGTACAATTATAATACGAAAGCAGTTTAATACAAATAAAGCAAAATTTTTGTTTAATACATCAGTGAATGAGTCCGCAGTAACGAAATAGCTGGAATGCAGTTATTCTGAGGCCTTTTTACAGTCCATTAGCCAACATTAAAGACTTCAAGTTCATTTAAGCTCCAGTGCACCCATATTTGGACATCCTCAAGTATCTGGAAGACTGGAGCTTGTGTTAGCTGGGATGGACCGGTGCATAAGCCGCCAAGTCACACAGCGTAGTCAGTGTCGTGTGCCGATTGTGTAGTTCTTTGAAGTAACCTTCTCCTTGCCTTTTCTTACAGAACCACACTTCCTCCATGCTATAGAATACGGGAACTATGTTTATTTCTTCTTCCGAGAAATTGCTGTAGAGCACAACAATTTAGGCAAGGTAGGTTTCGTCACAGCGAGCTGTCAGGGAGCCATGAGTCGTAGCAGAGTGAGATCATCCTAAAACAGTATTAAGTAACAAGCACAGTTTGTAGTATGAAGTAGGGACTAGTACCCCTGCAAGTTCGCACTGTTTTCCATCATTATAATTTACAGGGGAGGAAGAGAAATAGAACAGTACATTCTTCTACCAAAAAGTTGTTTCTGTTCTCTGTGCCTTGCTGTTAGGCATGCTTGCTACAGGTATCTTTTGGTGTTGCTGTTGCCTTAACACTTGTGGCAAGTAATGGAAAATCTAGGGGTTATTAAAGAAACAAAAGAAAACAACACAAAAGAAGCGTTTCAAAGAAGTTTCTCTAATGTCCCTGGTTATTGAATAATTCAAGCATGCCAGTACAGAGTATAATACTCATGCCTCACCATGGAAGGACATTCTATAATAAATTATTAAATCCCTTACACATGGTTAATTAAAGTCTTTAAGTCTCACTAACAGTGTGATTTTGAAGGGAAAAAAGGGTGGGGACAAGCTGCAAGGTTGCATTTGCTTGGTGATACATTAAGATGCCTGTGCACTATGAGCTAATCACCATCGCTTTCATCCTCCCTGTGCAGATAAATGGCAGCTTCCTGTAACAAAATTATCTTTGGTGTTTTATTAACAGCTCACAAACAAGCACTGTTTTCTTGCATCTCTTAAGCCTTCCTCCCTTTTCCTTTCTTTTTTTTTTGCCCTTGACAGGCTGTGTATTCCCGTGTGGCACGCATATGCAAAAATGACATGGGGGGGTCCCAAAGAGTCCTGGAAAAACACTGGACATCCTTTCTGAAAGCTCGGCTCAACTGCTCAGTTCCCGGGGATTCATTCTTCTATTTCGATGTTCTGCAGTCTATCACAGACATAATAGAAATCAATGGAGTCCCCACAGTCGTTGGTGTATTCACCACACAGCTTAACAGGTGAGAGATGAGCAACCTTACATCAAAGGTAGTTCTCTGGCTCTGTCTTACACTGAGGTTGGTGCCATTGTAGTCTGAGTTCTTGCAACTATTTTTCTAATTTTACAGCATCCCTGGTTCAGCAGTGTGTGCTTTCAGCATGGATGACATTGAGAAAGTCTTCAAAGGGAGATTTAAAGAACAAAAGACTCCTGACTCTGTTTGGACAGCTGTACCTGAAGACAAAGTACCAAAGCCAAGGTAAAAGGTTCTTGCTCATGATGCCATAATACTGTCCTTGTAAAGAGCTACCTTAAATCAGCTGCACTCTCTAGTGTCTTGTCAGGTAAAAACCAAAGCAGAGCTTTACATTTCAGCCATAAGGATGCTCATTAGCAGGCTGCCTTCTCTCATTAACTAAAATACCAAGAGGAAAACAATGTTCTCCTTTCAGACCTGGCTGCTGTGCAAAACAAGGCCTAGCAGAGGCTTACAAAACCTCCATTGATTTCCCAGACGAAACACTCTCCTTCATCAAGTCTCATCCTTTGATGGATTCAGCTGTTCCCTCTGTCATTGAGGAGCCCTGGTTTACCAAAACACGTGTCAGGTATGACACCATTCCAAAATAATGCAGGAAAGGGAAATAATGTGAGAAGGAAAACAAGAGAATATGCTGTTAATTATATGCCTTTTGGTCTTGATAGATACAGATTGACAGCAATTGCTGTAGACCACGCTGCTGGACCCTACCAGAACTACACAGTCATATTTGTTGGCTCCGAAGCAGGAGTAGTACTTAAAATCTTGGCAAAGACCAGGCCTTTTTCTTTGAATGACAGCGTATTACTGGAAGAGATTGAAGCGTATAATCATGCAAAGTAAGTATTACCACAACACCTAAGCTCTTCATCTAGTCCTCGGTATATAGCAAAAAAAAATTATGGTAAATGAAAACCAACTCATTATCATTAACATCACCGCTTGTTTGTCATTTCACGGCGTTCCTCATGTTGAATAACCTGAAAATATTTGGTTACTTGCCATTTTGCATGGGCTGAGTGAACATCCTGATTCCAGCCCAGTGACGTCAGTGATTCAGTCTTAATTCTTCTGCAAATAGATACACTTCTTCCTGAATATGAAACGTCAAAACTATCTGCTGCTGTTAAAAAGAAACGATGTGAGCTTAACTTGAGGGTTTCTCAAGAGTGACCAATAATGTATAAACTACATCTAATCACTTTAAACTTGTTTATTCTAGTGCAAAGAATTGGGGAATGGAAGCGTTCCAATTAGACTCTACAGACGTCTAATACAGGACTCCTGTTCTGCTCTGTCGAGATATTTATGCCGACTGAGAGAACAAAGAAAATGGATTTGGATTTTTTCCCTGCATAGTTCAGCAAAATTGTCACCTAGCTGTAAATAAGAGCCATAAGCTGGCATTTGATAACCCATAGGTTTGTTTAGAAATTGCTCAGCAAAGACCATAAGTTACATTTATATATGTAAAAAGTCTCTTCAGTATCTAGATGGACAATAAATAAATAAAATGTTTGCAGTGTAAGCGCTGCACAAAGTACGAGAGTTACTAAAATAACGGCCTCCCATTATGTTTGCTGAACAGGTGTAATGCTGAGAGTGAGGAAGACAGAAGAGTCATTTCCCTTCAGCTGGACAGAGACCACCATGCTCTGTTCGTGGCATTCTCCAGCTGCGTCATTAGAATTCCTCTGAGTCGGTGTGAGCGTCACGGGTCATGTAAAAAGTACGGCCCCGTTCCTGAACTCCCCCTTAAAGAAAGGGCACCAACATCCCTTGGAAAGGAAGTAAAAAATGCATGATTTTTTGGGGTTTTTCTCTTGCAAGGGCATGTATTGCTTCACGGGACCCATACTGTGGCTGGTTAGACCACGAGGCATGTGGAAGAGTGACACCAGGCATGCTGTAAGTACTGCTTTTCTAATTAGCCCAGCATCAATGCATGTGCTTTATAGACCACATGAGCTCATATCCTATGCCTGTTCTCTTGCACTCAATTAATAAATCTCATTTTTTAGGGATGTTTTTTCACTGTACTGTATATGTAAGAGAACAGAATGCTAAAGTCTGACCTAATTCTGCAATCTCTAGGTGAAGACTTCCTTTCAGTGGGAGTTTTACATGTATGTGGGAGGACAAGCAGACCTGTAGGAAGAGCAGTAGTAAGCAGGAAGGCAAGAAATTGCTGCCTGCAAACCTGAGCAGCTCAGGACAGTCCGCAGTATCCCCCCCGAGGTGTGCTCATGGCCAGGGCACAGTCAATTGCAAATATGAAAGCACAGGATTCACAGTGGGAAAAGAGTAAGATTTTGCCTCCACACTGGAGCTTGGGTGATGTATATGCATACCAAAGGCATTTTGCACAAATCAAGTCTGTAATATACAGTGCATTAGCAGCTGTATCTTAAAAAGAGGCCTTTGTAGCAGGCCAGTGCAAACTTTAACTAGTATAATTGGACGGTTGTATTTAAAACTAAGAGCATGCCCAATGCAGAAGACATGATGAAGTTGCTGAAAAAAAGGGATTTTTTTCTGTTTCTTGGCATAAGGATGTATATAGAGTTTTACAGCCTGGTTATAGCTAACTTGTGCGCTTTGTAAAACAGTTTTTGGGCCATACACTAGCTCTGGTAAATGTTTCCATTTGCTGCTTCCAGAAGAAAAAAAATCACCATTTGTTTCCCTACTAATACTGTTAATTGCAGGTTCTCTTTGTTTGTTTCATACAACCACAGCGCCGGAGGATATGTACAAGACGTCGAATACGGCAACACAGCGCAGCTTGGGGACTGCCACGGTAAGGCATAGTCATTGCTGCTGGGTTAGAATGTCTCGACAGTAGTCTGCGGCCACACCTCACTATGGATGTTAAATTTATGATGAGCTTTTCAGTAACACGATGAATGCATCACCTGGCCTTACTGTGAATGTTCACAAAGCTGAGCTCTTTTTGGTCCTGGGTGGCAGAGTTTTGTCTTTCCTTCACCAGTTTGCAACTATTTGGGGTCTACAGGAAAGTACTGAAGAATTTATTTTTTGTAACCAGTAATATTTTAGGTTTTATTTTCCATTAGTCAGGTTTGAGATCTTTTGCTTTCTTTTTGTTACTTTTTACTGATTACTTGTTCCTTTAATTCTTTTAGAAATTTTGCCTACTACAGCTACACCAGATTACAAAATATTTGGCGACCCAACATCTGGTTAGTTTTTTTTAATTTTTTTGAATTAATGGCCTTTACTTTCCTTCAGTTCAGCATTTTCAGCCCTTTTTTCCTTCCTTTTGCACAGTTGGCAATCCTCCATTTTTGTGCTTTTACTCATGTTCCCACTGATGGTAAAGATAGTCAGACTCTTCTCACTCAGCACTTCACCCTGTGTAGCCGCATGTTAACAGCTCATTATTTATTGAGACATCTTTTATTAAAGAGCCTGATTAACATAGATGACATCTTCACTGCACGAAAGTCCACTAAGCTTTACTCTTTATCCCCAGCCATGCATTTGTGAATGCCCCTATTGGTCATCTCTAGTAGATGAATGGCAGAATTTCATCATCTTCCTCCTTACCTCGCCTTTCCACTTTTCCTTCTTTCCTAGCAAGCTTTTTGCACAAATACACATTTTCTAAAATGTGTATTTCTATATTTTTGAAATGTTTTAAGTAGTTTGTGCTAATGGAAAAAATTTAACATCACAAACCGTGTAGCTGAATGAGGACTTGTGTAGACAAAGGTGGCTTAGAGAAAACTTTATGCCTTGTTGTCAAATGGACTTTCACATCCTTTCTCCTTCAGTGATTTTTCACCATCAGCCCCTGGTGTTCAGGAAGACAGGACCCAGTGCTCCTCTGTTGAACTCAAAAGCGGAACCTGTGTTGACTTCAACAGGAGCAAGACCAAGCCCTTGCTTTCCAGTCTTTGGTCCTGGTACTTGGTCTCTGCTTTCAAACCAGGGGCACACTTCTGACTGAGAAATATGAATATAATCCATTTGTATGTTCAGTTTGTAGGAGTGCAGCAAGAACAAGAACATTTTATGTTTTGGTTTCTGATATTTGCACTTCTGTAACTTGGCAAGAAGTAATGTTTGAGACAGGTATTTTATAAATAAAAAGTTAGAGACTGACTTAGGAAAGCAAAGCAAAAACAAAGCAAAACTGTGTCACATGGAAATGCTACCTTGCTCACATGAGTGTTTATCAACAGAATTTTCAAAGTGGTATTTTAGGCCACAGATACAATCGAACCTTATTTTCAACTCCTGAATGAGTATGCTTTTGAAGTATATTTCTCAGTCAGATCTTGAGCCATAGACATTCATGCCTAAGCCTACTGGGACAGTGAACACAAAATACTTGAGTGTGCAAAGTAGACTTTGGATTGTAAACCCAATTTGATGTGTTTCCTCCTTATGCATTTTCACAAAGGCTATGACGGTTCTGTTCAGCAAATGTACTACAGGGGAGCCAGAATCTATGCAACATTGTTCCTTAGGAACCATTACAAAATAGAGGTTAAGAACATTCCTTTCATCCCCACCTGTAGAAATGGCTCACTCAGCAGTTCCTGGTACACCATAATAGCACTAATGGAACTGATCTGGTTTCTCAGGCGTAACCTGTCATGACTGTGTATCTTTCCAAGTAACTTTTTTTTTTTTTTTTATGTTTAAAAGGCAGCCAAGTATGTTGTCTCCAGTGAAGAATACAGAAGTAGAATAAGTTGTGCTTTTCACCTCTAGCAGTTACTTTAACTTTTGCACTGCTTTCGTGTTTGACTGACCTCTGGCTTTTTGGCTAGCAGCTGTTGATATTTTAATGCATTGTTTTTGTACTTAAAGTTTTGAACCAATTGATTTTAATCAGCCCTCTGTACTTCTGCAGAGTGTAGGGGGGTTACATTTTGCTCTGACATGTAATTCCCATTAAATACTGTCTCCAGCTATAGCTTAGATGTGCCATGAAACAGTGAGGAAAGCCTGACTGTAATACACATTAATAAAAATCTGTTTGCCACCACAGACATGGAGTTCTCCTCAGCTTCCATTACCACAATGGCAAGTATCCCAGTTATATCACCTAAAGTGATTGGTTCCTGGAAACCTAAAGTGACTGGCTCTCGGAAATTTGTAGTTCAAGATGACCCAAACACTTCTGATTATTCTGATCCATTATCAGGTGTCCCGAAGGGTAAGGCCTTACCAGGGAATACATGGCAGCTGAATGGAAACCTGATAGTCTCAGCATTGTCTAAGGCTTAAATGGAACAGCCGTGATTGTTGGGCTATATTTTACACCCATTTCCTGTGAATATGCAGACAGTGCAATCATGTTTTTCATACCTACTTATCCGGTGTACGAAGTGCTGCTCAGAGCTTAGAATGGGAAACACAGATAATAAGCTCAGCCTTTTATTCCTGGGGTGCTCCAAAGCTCCCATTAAAATCAGCAGGAGTTCTGGCTGCATTAAAAAAAAAAAAAAAAGAATTACATTTCAAGACTTATCTGCCCCTCTGGTGGTTGTTTTCAAACCAGTCTAGTTTGGGTAAGACTATTAGTCCTCATGAATGGTTGCTTACAAGAGCTTAATGGTTTGGGGTTTTTTGGTTTGGTTTGTGGGTGAGGGCATTTTTGAGGGTGGTGAGGGAAACGGAAACAAAGCATAGCTCCATGACAGATCCATGAGTTAAATGGGGCATATCCCACACTCTGCCTGCCTGCAGCATGTTCCTGAAGAACGTGGGTCAGATCTGAGTATGGATGTGCTGAATTTTTATTCTTTGGATATGAGTATCAGTTTTCAGATGATCCCAGTACATAAAGAAACACACACAGGTTTTAAACTGAACACAAAGATATTCTGCATGTAATTCATCTTTCTGTAGCCATTCTTTCACCTAAATGAACCTTTGATTAGGCTTTTATGGCAACAAAGACTTTAATTCAGTAGGACTGTTGCAGTCAACCAAAGAATTGAGAAGTTTCCAATCCCATAACCAAAACTTAACACAAGTCTTCATCAGTACCAGAATAGCCAGGTGACAGACATGTTTGCACGTTTCTGTATTTACTGAAAATCTCACCAGCCAAAAACCATTTGTGTTTTATTACCATTCACCAAAACATATCAGGTTTCCTATCAGCCATTATGGCAGTGCATTTGTCATTTCAATTTGTTGCAGTTATTCTCCATTTTGCTTTAAGTTTTTGTTATCATTTGCTCTTGGTTCTGAATCTCATTTTCTGTCATAGCTATTAGTGAACTTTGCTCATGTTTTCTTTCTTCTTCTGCACAGTGCCATTAAAACCTATAACCCTGAACATTAACAATGTTCAAAGGCCTTGCCTCTAACAAAAGTGAATCTGTTCCTTCCCTCTTGCTCTTTCATTTTAACATCCCTTGGGATATTTAACAGAATTACTTTCATTAAAAACTAACATTGTCTTAGCTGCAAGATGTCTGTGGTTGCTTTAAAAAATCCCAAAAAACAAAGGGAGCTTGTTAATACACAAATAAAAAACTAATCTAATATTCAACTACTTAGTCTAAGCTAAAAGTTTTCTAAATTTTAACATTCTCTAGTAAATTAACCTTGCAAGTTGGGGGTTTTTTTAATGTTATGCAAGTATTTATGTTCATTATTGACTAAAAAAAAAAAAAGGAAAGAAAAATAAGTGCTCTGATAGAATGACATAATCTTGAACTTCAAAAACTGTACAGCAAGGCTAGCAACCTATGGATGTATTAGTTTACATGGTTTGCACTGTATGACATTAACATGGTTATAACAATGTAGTATGTACATTATACAGTTTTAGACAACATTTGCATAATCCTGTCTCTCTCTTTTGATACTCATTTATGAGTTGGGCAGAAAATTGAGAGAGAAATCCATCTGTGAGTTATTAATTGCTCTCTGGCCCAGCAGCACCTTGTAACCTCAATTTTCCTGCAGAAATCGTTAATGTTAATAACATACAGACCCCTATTTATGAGCCTTAAGGGAAATTTGGGGCCAGGCTATACCAAACATAATATGAGGAGAGAAGCTTTGACAAGCATTCCTCATTATCAAAGAAAATGGACAGTCTTCATTGAGACTGATCAATGCTCACACAGTCATTTTTATTTATAAAATCATTTGCATTCACCAATGCTGTGGATTGCAGGATCCAGCTGAGTTACACCAACACTAGACACAGAGCACTTCCAAACACTAAATAGACATGTGCCTGAGGGAGGCTACCTTCTTCTGAAATGTGTCGGTATGAAGTACCTGTAGATTTATGATATACTGCATGTCTTTTGCAGGTGTAAGGTGGGAAGTACAATCAGGAGAGTCCAACCAAATGGTACATATGAATGTCCTAATCACTTGTGTCTTTGCCGCTTTTGTCCTGGGAGCCTTTATTGCGGGAGTGGCCGTTTACTGTTACCGGGATATATTTGTACGGAAATCCAGAAAAATACACAAAGATGCAGAATCAGCTCAGTCCTGTACTGACTCCAGTGGGAGCTTTGCTAAACTGAATGGGCTGTTTGATAGTCCCGTCAAGGAGTATCAACAAAACATTGATTCACCCAAACTTTACACAAACCTGTTGACTAACAGAAAGGATTTGCCACCAAATGGTGACACAAAGTCCATGATGGTGATGGACCACAGAGGCCAGCCTCCGGAATTAGCTGCGCTTCCAACTCCTGAATCTACACCCGTTCTTCAACAAAAGACTCTGCAGGCTATGAAAAGTCAGTCGGACAAAGCGCATACTAACCTCAATGCTTCACGAAAGGAAACCCCACTAAAGAGCCCGCAGTTTTTTCCTTCCAGTCCTCCACCCCACTCTCCTCTAAGTCATGGCCATATTCCTAGTGCTATCGTTCTTCCCAATGCTACCCATGATTACAATACATCCTTTTCAAATTCTAATGCGCACAAGGCAGATAAAAAGATGCAACATATTGATCATCCACTTACAAAACCATCCAGCAAAAGAGACCACAGGAGATCTGTTGATTCCAGGAACACCCTGAATGATTTTCTGAAACACTTGAATGAAACTACTAGTAATCCCAAAGCAATTATGGGAGATATTCAAGTGGCCCACCAGACTTTAATGCTGGATCCAATGGGAAATATGTCTGAGATCCCACCTAAGGTTCCCAACAGGGAGGCATCTTTATACTCTCCTCCATCAACTCTTCCGAGAAACAGCCCCACAAAACGAGTGGACGTTCCCACCACTCCTGCAGTACCAATGACCTCTTTGGAAAGGCAGAGAGGTTATCACAAAAATTCTTCACAAAGGCATTCAATATCTGCCCTTCCTAAAAACTTAAACTCACCAAATGGTGTTTTGTTATCCAGACAGCCTAGTATTAATCGTGGGGGTTATGTGCCTCCCACGACAGGCACAAAGATGGACTACATGCAAGGGACACCTGTCAGCGTTCACCTCCAGCCTTCCTTGTCTAGGCAAAGCAGTTACACGAGCAATGGCACCCTTCCTCGTACTGGAATAAAGAGGACACCCTCCTTAAAACCTGACGTGCCACCAAAACCCTCATTCGTTCCTCAGACAACTTCAGTCAGACCACTGAACAAATACAGTTACTAGGACATGTTTGTGCTAAAAAAATGAGTGTGGCGTTGACCTGTACAGGTTGTGAGATCATGTTGTGGTAGACACTTAAGACAGAGACTTGCTTGTTACTAAAGAGAACAAAGTGGCCAAAGAAACTGTCTTTACTTCAGCAACATCTGTGTCTTGCCACATGTAGCTATAGCAAGACTTCGTGTACTTGCTAAGAGCAAACACAAAAAAAACAAAGGAAAGTGCTGGTCATTACATTTCTTTTGTTTGGAGCTAAGGAGACATGTAGCACAATGGGGTGGGGGCTACTTTACTGTTCTAAATAGCTAAAAAAAAAAGTTCTTGGGGAAAAAAAATCAGTAACAAATACTTGAAGAATGGGTTCCATTTTAGACTGCCATTAAGTGTGGTCCTTCCCATTAAATGTGAACATTTTAATATGTATGCATTCACCTTGCCTCTTGCACAAATGTCGGAAAAAATGGTAATGTCTCAATGAATATCTGGGTTAATAATCAATTTGCTGGAATTCAGTCTCTGGCCCAACTGTAGCATTTTTTTATTTTTTTTTCTCTCCATGCGTGTGGCATTTTGTTTGTGCCACAGATAAAGCTGTGCGTGTGTGTGGATGTGCGTGTGTACTGTACACACTAGGAGATACTTAGATTCCCATTGCATCTTTTATGCTATGGAATTTGTTTACATTGAGCATGACTGAACAAAACAAATGACTCTGCCTTCTGCAGCCCGTTGGGTTCAGTGTGGAGACAGCTAAGGATGAGCTGCACATCTCTGCCAGCCTTCTGAACGATAACGCCCTGATGAAATAGTCACCCAGAGAAAGGGTGGAGATATGTTTAATTCTTCATAACTGTGATGCTGCTATTGATTCAGAGCTGTGCATTTCAAATCTAGTGTCTTGGGCTGGAACGGGGGGATTCTGCTGTGTTTCCACAGTGCCTCCATCCAGTACCTGGCCACTGTGAACTTGAGCCCCAGCACTTCTCATTGAGGGCAGCTAATAATCGATTCATTTGGCAAAGGCCTCTGTAAACTAGAGAAGGTTATGTTTTTGTTGCATTTAATAACGCCCCGATAGACGCTGATAGACTCTTGTCAATAAAAAAGAAAGATTAATTGGCCTGGCAGAAGCAGTCTGTGAAAACTCAACAGTAGTGCAATCAGTTTGTTTTTGTTGTGTAATGTAACTTTTTTTTCCAAAGTCATGCAGGTAATGACAATATTCTGTAAATATTATGTGTGAGTTTACCTGAATCTGTGCATTTTGTGCCTTATTCATGCAAATGATAAAAGTACTAAAAAAAATAAATCTGTCAAGTGTTGTCATTATAGCACATATCTCCCGAGTGCCAGTTGTAAAACCTCTCAACAGCACCCCCCCCCCCCCCCCCAAAAAAAAAAAACAGAAAAGAAAAAAAAGATTAAAAGCAAGAATAATTAATGGTAACTAAAGGCAGCCTACAATCCAAGAAGACAGCAGCATTAAATCACCTTACCATGATAAACATTCCACTCCAGCTCTCTGAAGGATCAGACAGTTATAATGTGAAATCAAATGAGGTTTCTAGGGTAATGGAACACCTGCTAAAGTTGTGTAAGCTATTTAGTAGGTTTTACAGTATCCACTTGCAGCTGATGTTCAACACAGATGGCTATTTTAGCTTGCAAACTACACACTACCACATTGTTTATTGAACATAACTATAGAAATAACTGTGGCAGAGGAATATTCATGAATTAGTGGGACAAATAACTGAAATGGGTTTCAGAGACGGTGGAGATTTATATTATGTGTTCAAAGGGGAGAAAAGGTTACTCACTGAAAACTGGATCTCTGTTACAGAACAAAGAATAAAGGATAGAAGTAGTCATTTTTTTCTTGTAAGGCTGTAAGGGACATTTATTTCCCGAGACCTCTGGATCCAAAAATCAATGATCTCTCTTCCTAAACACTTCTGTCTTGCAACTAAAACACTACAGATTAATAACTATTAAAAATGTACTCAGTTGTCAAAAGACACAAACTGATCCGAATTCACTTTACAAATATTAATTAATACAGACTTGTGTGAAACCGAAAGATAAATGTATGTGAACCCTGATAACCTCCTGTAACATTGTGCTGCCTTGTAGATGGTAATGTGAGTTCTCTCAGTATTTATGTTGAAATTTCTAACATTCAACCTAGTCCTTATTCTGTTAATTTAATAATAAAAGATGCTTTATCCATTTGTGCAAAGGTAAACGCAGATTGTATCTTTTTTAATGGTACGGCATAAAAAAGTAACCCTTAAATGAAGCTGCTCTATACTATAGAGTACTTTAACATGTATAGATATCTTGTAAACTTGTATTGTGGATGTGTAAATAATACGTTCTTTGGGTTTTTAACACCGCATGTAAAGTCAAAATAAAATATTCCAATGTACTGAGTGTCTAATTTCATTATTAGTGAAGCTAGTTTTAGGTGCATTGTTGTTGGGATTGCAACAGAGGAAAAACTCTTGTTTACCTTTAATAGCTCAGCGAAGAAGGCACAGAGACACCCTCTCATCAGCCTTACCGGGGACTTGCAGAGGCAGATGGCAACACACACAGGTGTCCTTCCATTGTCATCGCAGCCACCTTGACACGCGTGTTCTTGAGGGACAGTGAGTGTCTGTAGGCAACTTTCAGCCTCCTGAGTTAAATATAAAACAGCAAAGTAACTGGCATGCAGTGGTAGAGTGTTGTTCAGAGTCAGGGTTGCCCATATGACACTCCAACAAGAGGCACTAAATTTGAAAATACATAATATATGGTCATATGAAGCCTTTATTGGAGCTTGATCCAGGTTTCAGCTGGGCTCCAGTTCCTGAAAACCTTTCTTGTTAAGGTTAGGAAAAAACTAAAACCAAACAATTTTGTGCAAATAGAGTACAGTTTTGAAGGAAGATAGTGCGTTTCTTCTAAAAAGTAGGTTACAAAAAAGATAGAGATCATTCCTGGCAAAATTGCAGACCCTACATAGCAGGACATTCCTAAATACTTACTAATGCTTAATAATTGAAATTCAAGTTTTAGGCAAACAGTAAAGCCCAACAGAAATACACATGCCTTATATTTAGTATGTGCCAACATCACACGTAATTTTAAAATAATCAGGGTAATTTAGTATCAGAAAACAAATATAAAGTATTATTTTAATTAAAAGTTGATTTTAGATAATGGGTAAAAATTATTTGTTATGAGATTATGCTGTCAAAGTATTCATCATTTTAAATTACTGTGCATGTTATAACAATACAATGGCACCTACTTGTATCTTACTGAAAAAAACCCAAATCTTCTAAAGGGAAAAGAAACACGGTGCTAAAAACCAAAAATCCCAAACCTGTAATGGTTCAATATGTATTTTTGATAGTGCATAAGCCAATTTAGATTTCTTTTTATTGATGTGGGGTTTTTTCACTGGATGTCTTTACATATGAAATGAAGAGTCAAACACACGTAGCTGTCACGTGCTGTAAGCCTGTGCTGCTTTTCCACTTTTAAATAAACTATGCCTTTGGCATGAAAGTGTCACCCAGTATGGCTAAAGATGTTCCCTCTGTGAAGGGGCAGTACCTTTACTTGAATAATTTTCAGTCAGGCATTAAGAGTCATAATGATAAATTAAAAATAGTTATTTTTAGTGACATATAAATGTGCATCTACAACACAAATGATGGAATATTTTTGTTCAGAAAAATACCTGTATTTATTCTATATAAAACTGACCATTTTCCACACTTACTTGTTTTGGCCTTCACTTAACCAGAGCGATGTGGTGGATGGATGGGTCCAGCCAGACAGTTATCTCTCCCAACAGGCTCTACTGAGTTACGTGGTGGGTGCAAACACCGCAGAAGTCTATGAAAATAAATACTCACCATTTGCTAGACAAATAGTACAAGAAAAACTCTCCCTTTACTAGCAGAGAGGCAACATGGCAGCCAAAGGTGAACCAGCCATAACAGCAGCTTTAAACTGCTTTGTCTTCAATGATGATGCCAAAGCAGCCACCTACAGACTCCCCCTTCTGAAAGGGAGCCGCAACAATAAGAAAAAGCTTAGCAAGAAAAGAAACGAAAGCAATTTCAGTTTTTCTCCTCAGATACTCTCCTGGGTCAACTGTTTGGATTTAAGCATCCTAAAGTCTCTCTGGAAGAACAGGCTGTAACCACAGCACTAGCTAATGAGTGCACGAAGGGTGCCTGATGCTGGCAGGTCAGAACATGCTCACAAGGGGAGGTCCCAGGCCCAGGGCACAGAGCTGGCCAAGCGTTCAGGGCTGTGGCGAGGCACACGCAGTCCTGACGTGGGCAGGTGAAGGCAGAGGAGAGGCTCCCGCTCATCTCTGGCTTGCTTTGTTTTTTGTAGAAAAACACATTTTGAACAGAACACAGACAAGTAAAAAAGACAAAACAAAAAAGGGCTGCTGGCCCATAGTAGTGAGATGATTGCAAGAAAACCAATTTGTAAAGCCGTGAGTAGTTATTTCTATGACTGTGCTGCCAGCACAAACCTATGGCCTTTTAAATTGGGGTCTTAAAGTAATCAGCGTAGTTACAAAAAAATATGAGGATGTCTCTGTCTTAGTGCCGTCTTGCTAATGACTCACTCTGTGACCCTGGGAAGATTATGCAGGGTTTATTCAGCATAATGGATGCTCAGAAGGCAGTGTTCTTAGTTGGCATGTGTGCAGCTGGTCTATTTGTAACGTTTTCCACTTACAAAAGTTTTCTTATTTTGCCTTCTCCCTCCATGATTCAGAGCACCAGCAAGGGCATCTTGCAGGTAAGAAAGAGAAAACCCTTCCCATCTGGGAAAGGTTAGTATTTGCAGGAGTGGGGAGGAGTTGGTTGGTATTTCCCCAGGTGCCTATTAATTTAATGGGATGGAAAAATATTTTTTAAAAATTGATCACGACAAAATACCTCATAAATGCAGCATCTGGACTTCAGCTAGGATGTGCAAGATTTTCATATAAAGAGCAGTACCAGGAGACCAACCTACCAAGACTGCATTTGTTGTTCAAATGTCATCATAGCACAGTATGAAAGAGCAAGAAACCAAAGGATTCAGGAGGAAAAAAAACCCAGTAAATATTTAATTACATTCAGCTTTGCTCAGAGAACTAGAGATTCTCACCTTTTTATTCAATCATACTAAAGTGCAGCTGGTGGGAGGGCCTGACTGTGGACCAGCAATTGCTGCCTGCCTGCAAACATTTTTGTAGACATATTGCATTGGCCTGACACACATCTGAAATTATAATCTGTCCTGAACTCTCGACTGAGAAACCATTTCTACTCTGCCTGAAATGAAATTTATTGGAAGCTCTGATTTTATTAGTGCATTCTGAATTCATCCAATGACCTGATTTATGGTCTGCTTGCTTGCTTTTTTCCTACAGTCACCAACAACTTTTCTGAGCTCCGCTCATTAAAATTGAAATTAGATCCAAGTCTGTGTCCTACACTGAAGAGTGGAAATGCCAGCAAGTCACCACATTTAGGTGAGGTTTGAGAATTCCTTGGGCTGCAATGGTGACGCTGCATCTCCTCTACCAGACTGGTGCCTCTGCCCTTCATGTCAGCCAGGAATTGTTGCTCAAGCTCCTGTAATACTTTAAGGGTAGGGAAGGAGAAGAAAATCTACCACATGGACAAGCTTGTCGTGACCATTTGCAGGTGCAGGAATGGTCCCCATCTGTCAACAAAAAGTTTAAAACAGGAAAACCTGAATGGCCAAAAAAAAAAAAAAAACCAACCCCAAACCAACCTCAAAACTGACCTGCACACATACTGCTGTCCTTGTTTGGCAAATCACAGGCCGTTTTTCCAGGGCAGAGTCCCACTGACTTGCACAGAAATGAGCAAAGAATAACATTTCTCAGTGAAGGCCCTTCTGCAGGATCATACCTGGCTGTAATAGCTGTTTTGTAACTTTTTCCAGTAGCTGACCTTAAACATTGGCAAAGGCAGACCATGAGCTAACTGGTTTGCTTCTGTAGCTGTATGACAGCATTTAACATATGTCTATTCCTTCACAGAAATGGATGGCTGCCTAGTAAGAGAAGAAAGGTAGCAATTGGCTTTTAATTTGGGTCACTTTAAGCACAGGCTTATTTCTCAAATCTTTGATTTACAGTACTGGCCTTACATGAGGAAAAAAATAATCAAAAGTAGACCAGAGCAGATGAATCATAAAAGCAATGCACAAGCTAGCTGTACCTTCCCTTCCTGTGCAATGAATATCCATCTGATTACTCTGATTTCCTCGGGAATACATGTCGGTCAATTAAGGGCTTGAGGTGTTTTGGTGGTTTTTTTGTTACGGACTAATAGCAAATTTTTATAATCAGGCCATGCTGTAGAACTGTGAATGGCTGTTAGTCACAGGTTATTGTGCCTGGCCAATGATTAGGTGAGCAAGAAGCACTTCCAATATTAATGCTGTATGTGAGAATTGATTTCTGTGAAAGCTTGTGCATGCAGCTCTGACATTCAGTCTCTGTCACTGTTAGCGTGGGTGAAATACTGACTCCATCGAATGAGCTGCATGGGGCCAAGCCTTCACCCTCCATCACTCAGACGTTCCCAGAACGCAAATGCTAAGGAGGTGTGAGCAAGGCCAAAGGAAAATGGGATGCATACCTGCAGGAAAGCATTTGCTGTAACAGGTCGCACCCCCAACATCATCTCTGGGCACCTTTGTTTGATAAGGAGATTGAGGCTACAGAGTAAGAAAAATGCCTCTATAGGAACGGTCTGCTTTTTCTTTTTTTTTGGAGGGTTTTCCAGCAGGTACTGCAATGGGAGCTGAATAGGCCAGCTGACATTTTGTGAGTGGAGTCCTCTTGCCAACCCTGGACCACAGTGTGTGTGGTTGTAAGTTTTCCTGGTTTTAAATTCATTAGAAAAGCCCATCATATATTATGCTCAAGGTGCCAAATGCCAAGCTCTCAGTCACAACAGAAAAGCTATGTAAAAGCACCCACCGAGCACATGGAGACTACCTTGTGGAGAGCTGCATTTGCTAACAGAAGCAGAAAAGGGTGTTTTGTGGAGTTTGTTTCACTTCAGTTGGTATCACTAAACTAAGGGGTATTAAAATATCAAAATCATGGAATTATAGAATGGCTAAGGTTGGAAGGGACCTCTGGAGATCATCTGGTCCAAGCCCCTCACTCAAGCGGGGCCACCTAGAGCTACTGATGCACTGAGGAAATCACTGAGCTGAATTAGGATCCTGAACTGAAAGACAGTAAAAATGATTATTCATCCTTAAAATCCTTTCTAGGAGAACTTTCAGATTAAGTATGTCTTTTTCCATAAAGGTGAAGTCTTCCTTCTACCCAGACTGAGGTGAGTTTGGATATCCAACTACTATTTTTATTGCAGCACTTATTTCTCTTTGACAAGCATAGAGTGCAAATCTCAACTAGTCCTTCACTGTTCAGATCCCAGAGGGTATCAGCTGATCCTAACGCACAACGTACCACTCTCCAAGTGAGTCTTTCATCTGAAGTGATATCATGATCAAAGGTGAAGTTATATGGAGTGCAACACACTGTGAGAAAGTCACACGGTGTTTCAGAGCTGCTTCATTACTGGGATGGATAGTTCAGAAAGCACTTGAAAATGACATTTTACTATACATGATATGTTCCATATTACAAGCATTCTCTGCTAGTTCCTGCTGCTTCAGTTAAACTGCAGTACTTGGTAAAAGCATGAATTTTCTCTTCCACAGGAACAAAACTCTGGGTAGAATTTCTCCTCATACTCTGAAGGAGGGGATATGCCTCAAAAGGGTCTAACTACATGAAGTGTTCCAAGCCAGGAGGGACAAAATATGACCTAGGACACAAAGCAAGATCAGTTGCCGAAACTACGCTTTTGTCACATTTCAGACTAAAACCACTTAGAAACCTGTCATCTCAGTTTGATGGGGGAAGGGGAGAAGATGTTTGCCCTGAAACTGGCTGACAGAATGGACAGCTTTATGACGTTGGCTTCTAACAAAATTTTGCACAAATGCCACACAGCTAACAGTGTCAGCAGTTTCTATCTAAATCCAGTACTGGATTTTTTTGTACTCCTCCTTGTGTTCTCTAAAACATAGTTTCACTTGTCCTGCACAGCACAATAACTAACTCGTCTTGAAGCCTCATTCTGGTATTTTAGTGCTCTTTTTTTTTTTTCATAAAGTCCTTGCAATGAAGGTTTCTCCTCTCTCTGGCCATTGCTTCACAGGATAGTCTAGCCCCACTTCCCTCTGCTTCAGATGCAAGGTCAAGTCTGGGTCAGAGGAGCCCAGCTTCAAAAAGTCAGACTGCACCTTTGTTATGCCACTCAATCCCACCTCCAAGCTTGTCACAGCATGAATGACAAGACAGAACCTTCTCCAGGATGGTTCTCTATTAGCATGGGCTCCTCCATCCCATCAGTGTAACTTGGGTGTTGACATTTGTGCCTCTGAAAATTTCCCCAGATCTCTATCAAACACCCCCTAAGTAGCTTGTCTGTTAACAGGGCCAGAGGGAGCAGTGGGGAGACAGACCCACACTAAAACAGGAATCTCAAAGCAAATCTGGAAAACCAATAGAAACCAGCAGGAGATCCATGTCTAAATACCACTCATGCCTTTGAAAATCCCCTCAGCTGTTAGGCCTATTTCATCCTTGTTCTCTCTTCAGACATTAACAAAGACGCCAGCTATGATCTCTATCATTCACCCTGTAGGCACAGGGAAGAACCATGGCACCTCTGGGAAGCATACCAAATCCCCTAATTCCAACCTGAAGAACCTACAAACACCAACTAGCCAATACCTCACGATGAAGACAGGGTTTCAACCAATAACCACAGAACTAGGAAATGCCCAATACCTTATTCAAGTATTTCTGAACTATCCAAAGTTGCAGAATGTGTTTTCATTTGGGGGCTTATTTTCCTAGTTGGGTTGCTTTGCTGTTATGGTTGTTGTTTTAAAATAAAGCAATTGTGGAACACTAATAAGTCTATGTGGATTTTTGCCCCAAGAATATTACAAAAGTTGACATTAAATGTACAAGCCTGAACTCAGTTTCCATCTGATTTAATAAATTTATTGAAGCCAAACAGCAATATTTTTTTAAATTAACCCTGGAGGTTAAATGGAAGTTTACTAAAATCAGAATATGTTAAATGAATAATTTCTCTTGGCTTCTTTCAGTAAGTCTCTCTCTTAGCCCAATAATCAGTTCAGCTGCAAAGAGATCAATAAAGTCTTTCAATTCAATAAGTAGAAGGCATACATTACAAAGCTGGTAACAAACCTGATAGACTGGAGAAGATATTGCAGCCTATTATAGGGGTTTTTGATACTAAATCTATCTGCTAAAAATTCTTGAGAAAAGGTTACTGCCCATACACTAACATTGCCAAATGGAATAATTTGTTAGCGTTGTTTGAGAAGATTCCCTGGCATTTATCCACAAACTCAAGTCTTGCCTGTTAAATCCTCATTACAGGAGAAACCAGACTTTTAATCCTGAAACCAAAAATAGCTTCAGCAGCCAACAATTGTTGGGTCTCCCCATCCCATAAATGGACAAAGCAGGTTATAATTTCCTAGACCACAAAATCACAGTTAAGAATCATCCCCTTCCCCATTAAGGAGACTCCCAACCTAACAGCTCACCAGGCA
The DNA here is from genome assembly GCF_000700745.2 of Antrostomus carolinensis. Taxonomy (NCBI): domain Eukaryota; kingdom Metazoa; phylum Chordata; class Aves; order Caprimulgiformes; family Caprimulgidae; genus Antrostomus; species Antrostomus carolinensis. The sequence goes on from NW_010319972.1 coordinate 38,186, forward strand.
TGGTGTGCACAGCCCCAGGTACACTGCACACACTTCTTTGCCACTTTTGTTAGGAAGCTGTCTCCACATAGCAACTGAGGTTTGTTAGCCACAGGAGCGGTCACTCAAGACAGTTTAGCACAGGCTACACTTGTGAGCAAAGACTAAATTCAAGGTGATTTAGTGTCAGTCTCATAGTGACCTCACACTCACAGTGAAGTACATAGAACACTATAAAACCCTCCAGTTATATCATTAAATATAGCCATCATCATACTTCTAACAAACTCTTAACCCAAAAGTGCAGATTCACAAAGAAAAAGAGTGAGTTTTTAAGAGAGTCGAAGTGTTAACAAGAACTCAATGACAGCATCCACGGCAGCGCACTGGAGCTTAGCTACGCAGCTCCCAGTGGAGCAGCAAGTGTTTTCACATCCGTTGCAGGAGGCAGAGCTAATGTGCTAGAAGAATTTCATGCTGCAAAATCCCTCCATGGATTTAAACCCTCAGAGAGAAATGTCTTGGTTTATTCCCTTGATATTTCTGTAGAACAGAAATCATCTGACAAATTACTTCTGGTCATGTTTGGCAGGGATTTACCAACAGTGGTTGAGTTCTCATCGCTGTCCCAGGGTTCAGCTCAGTGGCCCCCTTTTGTTCTTGTTAAGTAAACAAGACTAGCACTCAGAAAAGTACTCAAAGTAAAGCACTTTATATTAGGTGCCTGACTGAAATAAGCATTTCAATTAGATTCATTAAGGAAGTTATTACTTGTTAATTGAATAGCAACAGCCTGCTAAGGATCACTTATTGAGGTCTAATAAGTATGTAAGAGCGAAATCTACTCTTCATGTAATTCCATCAGCAATAAACTAGTGTAATTAGCTTCTTACTAACAAACTTAAATTGTGGGGAATGTTGAGGCAGATAATTGGCACTTAGGAAGATACCTATAGTAAGTTAGTGCAGTATCAATTAACATACTTATGTCAGTTTAAACTCTGAACAAATAGTTGATAACAATAGGCTGTGGGTTACTTGGTTAAATGCTATTTAAATGCCTAAACTTTCATATTCAGAAAAAAAATAAAACAAGTCCTCTCACTTCTCTTTTTAAAAAGTATTACATATGCCTCATTTCCAGGATTATAGCCTATGGATTACCTGCAATAACCATCAGTAAGGACTCTGGGGTGCTGGCTATGCACCCTGACACATGTAGGTGATTCAAGGGCTTATTTGCCCAGGCTGCTGTCTGCTCAGGAGCCTGCTCGCCTCTGACCCCTCACTCCCTCACACCATGTGCAGGTTATTTAGCAACTTATTTTCACAGAATTGTACTTCTAAAGGAGTGCGATTCATCTGAGAACCAGTTAATCCTTTGCACTTCAGCAGACTCAACCACCACAGGACCTTACCTGCTTTCCAGTTTGATCAAAGTAAGGTTCATACCTCATGACTGTGAAGTCTCATTTTGTACATGAAGAATCTGATGCGCCAAAGCAGTAACTTTTGCCCAAAGGTGACTCAGAAAGATCACAGTAGCTCTGGGATCAATTCCTTCCCCAGGAGCTAGTACACAAGATACCTTTACATGCCATTTGGGCTCCATAACCAACCTGAGCTGAGGGAACAAGGTAAACAACAGTAATTGTCTGGTCAGGACAAGCAGCAACAGAACAGACCTTCATGCCTCTAGTCCTGTGATCTTATCACAGCTTTGTCTCTTCCTCCAAGTATTCTCCAGATGTTCTGGAAAGGCTCTGCCTCCCTGTTTGAAATGGAAATCCCTCTGCTCTCTCTTTGACTTAACATGCAGTTTGGCTGCAGGAAATGAAACATTTTGCAATGGCACAGACTTTTTGGACTTCCATTGGTTCGTGCCCAACAGAGACCTTGGGAGCAGCGGTAGGAGGGGAAGGTAAGAAACCCACACTTCAGGCAGCAAAGCCAGCCCTTGGTGGCAGAGGGGATGGACTGGAGCTCCAGCGAAGGTGTTTGGAGAGGAGGCAGAGGCATGGAGGTGGGATGCTGCCAGGGTAGAAACCAGGCAGGAGAACTGAGGATAGCAGGTGTGAGTCCCCAGATGGACACACCAGAGTGTGAGGCAGACAAGGCAGAAGAGAAGAGGAACACAGGGCTGGGGTCTGGGTGAGAAGGACAGGAGGGCCAGGAAGCTGGAGGCTATTGGCAAGGGCAGTACTTGCCATTTTAAGGGTATCTTTGCAAACCAATTTTAGAAACATCTATTTTAAAACAGTTTCACCCCTCCCCCTTCCCCACACACAGAAACACACACTGATCCATCATGTGGAAATACTTCAGACTCATCTATTTTAAAAAATTGACAGCATATCCCTGTCAGCTAGGAGTGTGATATTTTTTTTTTCAGCTATGCCAGCAAAAGCCCTAATGTAGACACAGCTGTAATATGAGCAAAAGGGGGAAAAAAAGTTTCTTTTTGCCAATACAGCGTCTTTTGCTCAGGCAACTGATATAAGCTATATTTTTTGCAGGCTTTTTCCTCGTGTAAGCTTCTGCACTCTGAGTGACTGCACTGTCAGTGCAGCTATGCACTAGGCTCAAAAAAGGTGTCCACAAGGCCTTAAATTGTGTAGGAGAAAAGACAGCACCTAGCACTGTGAAATCCTGTCACTGCCTGGAACTCGTAGGTATGGATGCAATAAAAATACAAAATAATAATGAATTCCCAGCCCAACTTGCCCAAGCTTCAGAGTAATGGCAGCCAAATCCTTATTCGCTTCCCCAACCTTTCTAACAAGCAGCTCTAACCCACTGCAGCATTGCAGGTAATCAACGTCTTCTTAAAGCAAATCATATCTCAAAACTTAGAGCTGGCTCAGTGTCCAGAAATCCCTGGGAAGCTGCGAAGTGTGGGAAGGACTTTTCTACTCTGAACGAATGGAACAAAACTTAAGCATCTGGGGGGAAAGGCAATCTCAAATAATAAATAATGCAGAAACTCCAACATACCTTTTAAAGCTTCAGTCCCCTCATAATTTAATGTTTGAAATGCTACGCTATTCCTTTGGAAGACTTTTCTCTCTCCACTGCTGATGATGGTCTGTCTTCTTAGACACTTGAATAATGTCTCTCTTCCTCTTGTAACATCTTCTTTGACTACTCCTCATGCATAGTAATGCTAATAATCTTGCAGCTTTCAGTGACATTTTTCTTCCTTTAAATGAATGTCTGGTTTTATGCAGGGCTGTTTTCTTCAGCACCTTGTCTCCTGCACGCCTCTTTCACTGCACAGTGTACCTGTGTACATACAAATGTCTATTTACTGCTGCCCATTATGAGCTGTTCATGTTCCATTTAGCAGCATGCAGAAGAATCAGACTAATTGATTACCTATATTGTATAAATTGTAGCAAAGCATAAATGATGCCATCAAGATTAGCTTGCTATTATGTTGAATATTGTACAAATACATACGTAAGCATAATCCCTCCCAAAAGAACTTATACCATCATTAACCAGAGACCTTTCGCATGTGAAATGGACTTGATACCCAGCAAATTATACAGTGGATAATACTATGTGCAGTCATGTAGAAGGATATATTTTATACTACCTGACCACCACAGAGTTTTACAGTTCTTTCCTCAGAGAAGATGAATTCAGATTCTATCACCTCCTAAATGTAATAACATAAATATGGACAATAGGTAAGTATTAAGCTCATTTGTCAAGGGGAACTAGGCAATTCATCTCAGGTCATGAAGCAAGAAAGGACGAGAAATGCAAATAGAATCCAAAAATCTAAGTGTTAGTCCAGTCCTGTAACTGGTAGGGAGCATACTAATGTGCTTTCTGCTTCTAAGTTATTTTTAAGCACCTTCTCAGTCATCATTAAATGTTAAAAGGATCCTATATCTTTTGGAAAGGGTGCAGTTGAAGATCCTGGCTGTTTCCAAAGCTTCTTGAAATAGAAATCCTCACGTGTAAATGGCCAATATAGGATTTCAAATGCATTTTATATAAATAATTCTGGTTGGAACCCTGGACTAAAATCATTCTGATGGCTTTGATACAAGTGCACAGTTGGTCTCTGAACTTGCAGCCACTGCAAAGAGTAATCGCATTAATCTGAGCACTATTCCAACGGCAGCTGACAAAGAAATGAACACCAAACTAACCAGCTCAGGCCCCTCCTGCTTATTTAACAAGTCCTCCTGCTACACTTAATATTATCACTATAAAATCCAGAGAGAACTCTTCTGCTTAAATACAGTCTTGAAACAAAGTCATATGCTGCATTCTCAGAAACAGACATGCTGTTAAAACATAAGAAGCAAATTATAAGCAAGTACTTAGAATAAAGGTGAAACACGCATACGTCTTCAGAACATTGAACATGATTACAGCAAATGCCATCATTCGCTTTTCCTTTGAATTGATGTTAACAAGTAAAGCATTTTACTTGTCTTTGTTTACCAGGAGAACATAAATACTGCATAAACTACATCTTCTTGCCAGCTAAGCTTTGTCTACAGGATGGCAGCTTGTTCTAACTATGTTTATACTTTCAAAGAGTTGAAAGCTCAGTGGTTGAGCAGGACCAATTTGGTATGCTCTATACATGTGAAATGTGCTTTTCATTAAATAAATACTTGAGAAAACCTTAAATGTCTCAGCCTGAGATTGCCCAAAGATCTGCAGTACCACTCAACAGGATCTATCTCCCATAAGTATTTCATGAAACACCTGAAGTGCTGTGGGAGACTACATCCTAGTCTAAATAGCAGCTTCCTAAGGGATTTAGAGTCACCTTTCCCCTGGTAAAGGAAGATGGTAATAGACACCTAGGAAGAGGAACACAAAAGCACTCAGGTCTTTCGGAGGTGCTAATGCACTACCAGGCAATCCAGCAACGCCCTCCCTGTCTAGGCCTTCTACATGTTCTACCTTCCCTAATTTTGCCCACAGAAGCCCCTCTCGCTTGCATGTCAAGTGGCTGCTCTGAGCCCTGCAGACTCCCTTCAGTGATTCAGCCGCCCCATACCTCGGTGTTGTAACACCAAACCTCCCAGTTCTGGGATCCTGGAGGAGCCTTCCTGTCATGGGTTTATTGTACTCCAGAAAATGCAGCATAGACGGGAAGTGCCGTATTAACACTTGCGGTGCTTAAGAGCTTCGCAAGGCCACACAGCTAGTTTGGGGAAATTTTATATGCAAAATCTTCAAGATGGCTCGGAATGCCAGCACAGCTACAGCAGTAGGTGGGCTCCTTGTGAATATTCCTGCAGAGCAAACATTGAGTGATGTTGCAGGGGAAGCACCTTGCAGTATTGTGTGCTATTTAGTGGGGAAAGAAAACAGCCCTATCCTTACTCTCCCACCAGGCAAGTGTAGGGACTTTTGCCAATTCAGCATGAGTTGATCTAAACTTAACTGTTTCAATCTGTCTATGATGGGCTGGTTCTGCCTCCAAAGCTGCAAGCTGGCTGGAGACCTGTTGTTAGGACCTGCGGATTGAGAGGAAACTGGAACAATTTCCACTGTTTTTGTGCAAAGCCAGAGCCTGGCTTGTGAGAGAAATGACAGCATAATATCAAAATGTATCTTTAAGTCAGCCCAAGGATGAAATGCCTTGGGTCCTTCTGCCTTGCTTGAACACCCCAATTCTAATTTCCCATTTCACAAGAAAATGATATGCCTAAGCATAGTTACTCTGTCTAATACAAACTGGGCTGTGCTCCACAGATTACTGAATGAAATATTAGCATCAAGTACCATCATGCAGTGTGCAACATCTGGAAAAAAGTTATAGAGCAATTTTCATTATTTTTATAGGAAAAGAGAAAACTGGAAATGGTAGAATGTATAAGAGGGAATTCTAACAGATTGCACATTGTTAGGGACTCTCTTTCCAGCTGTGGCAAACCTGATAATAAAGCACAGAATCACCTCAAAGCTCAAACATCAGCAGAAACAAGGCAGCCCCCATGGAGAGCTTCCACGCAAGATGAGCTTTCAAAATGGCAGCTCCCCACTGGTAAGAAGCAGTCTGGATGCTTTGGAGAAAGTCTGAAAACATTTAAAAGAACAAGATATAGCCTTGAGTGAGATACTCCTTTTTTTGTTTCTTTGGGAGAGGTTTTCCTTGTTTTGTGCATTAAATAAAAGAGAGGGCAGACACTTTACTTATAAGAATATCCTCGATAAGCATATATTCTTAGGAGAATAAAGCAAAGATTATTAGAAATCAAAAACAAAGGAGACAGAAGGAATTCTAGGGACAAAATGTTCTTGACTGGCTATGCAGAAAAAAAATCAAGAGCTGCAAAACAGCAGCCCCTGTTATTTGCAAACACGTACCAAGGAGGCTGAGAATAGATCCAATGACAGCTGCAGCCTAATTGATAGGAGACTCGCCTAACAGGTTGTCAGACTGCTGCGTGGCTTCAGTCCAGGCCATGTTGCTGGAGGCGCAATGTTAGAAACACTGACAAACGTTTACTAAAAATAAATAAAAAAATATTCCAGGGCAAAGGGAAACATGGCTCCAAGTGACTACTTGCAAAATTGCATTAGATCTCTAGGAAAGAGGAAAGTAATCAGCAAAACGTGTGAGAGTCCCCCCAGGGCCTGCAGGACAGACACAGGCAGCCTGCCAAGGCACTCCAGGATTGTGCTGCCTGTCAGGAGCATTGGCTCTGGGTGTGCTGAGAGCAGACCTCCACAGAGGCAAGGAAAATAACTACCAGATCAGCAAAGAGCACAATCAAGAAAGTTGACCAGCTGCAAATGAAAACAGTATTTGATGTGTAGAGGTGGATCTGTTTATTGGTAGGAAGGAAACCACGGGGGCAAGTCTTTGAACTCTTTTTTTTTTTTTTTACTTACCAGGAAAAGGATGTACGGCTTCCTTGACCAGTGGGGCTGGGAAGCACTGTGAGAGAGTTGAAAGTGGATTAGGTACAGCATTCAGCCCATCCCATGCAATACACTCACAGCCAGAGTCACATTTGGGATTCTTTGAATGTATTCAGCTACATGCTAGGACAGAAGGCTTGAAAGAATCTTTGGTCTTGAGCTCCCAAGTCAGCATTGCATCCAAGCAGAGCAGACAGGTGAACAAGAGAAAGCTAAAGCAGAGGGGGCGGGGAAGAGAGAAGCCATACGGATATGAAAGCCTGTTAGGACCGTGAAGGCTGCTCCCTTTGAAGGAGATCCAACCTCAGTAAAGCCGAGACTCTATATGGGAGGGAAACAATCTACTGAAGGAAACACCTAGCACTATAAGCAGCACCTAGGGCAGGGCTATTACTGTGCATGTGTGTGCAGAGTGACCTTGAGCCATGGGTACACAGTCCCTCTGGATTTACTAGCACTACTAAACAGATGAGTAATAAAGTTGATGCCTGAAGAGAGCCCTTCCACAGCAAGGGGAACAGAGCTGAAAAAAACAGTACTGGCTGAGGAGTCTGTCTTCAGCTGCTCTCCAGCCCTCCTTGTTGGCTTGGGGTTACTGCACTTGACACCTCTCTGTCAGTCTCTGGTTAATAATGAAGATGATCAGCAAATTAACACATTCAGAATTCATTCCTAAGAATACTTCATTAATTTCTATAGAAAAGAACTTTATAACAAGCACTTTACTTGGTCACACCATGATATTCTTGTCTGAGAATGTCCAAAAAGGTTGTGAAATATCCATAAATGATGTTTTTCAGAAATAACCAAGTGATTTTATGTGACAAACTCATAAACTCTTCCTGTCTTTGCATGCTGCAAAACAAAGGCAAAATGCACCAAGGAATCATTTGTTGCTCTCTCCTTCATGGAAAAGTGACATTAGGTCTTTATGATTCCTGAATTAAAACTCAGAGGGCACTTTTTTCCACAGCAACATACAGAGGTCTAACACAAGGCCACCATGAAAATTAATGGAGCAGCCACATGGCTAACAACTCTCTAGGGTACATTCAATATATGCTCCTCAGCACTCAGCAAATCCCTGGTTAGCTACAGGAGTACAAGAAAATTACTCTGAAGCCAGGGCAGTCCAGATGAGAGGAGTTCACCACAGCCAAGGGTGCTGCTACATGAGAGTGAGACGCTGTCAGAAATGGGTTTCAGAAGTAGGTTTCTGCTGCATTCTCTGAAATTCCAGCCTGCTCATCACAATCTCCTCCTAAAGAGCAACTATTAGCAGACACTTCTCTTTTATTAGGTGAGTTCAGGAACATGGTTTCCAGTATGTGAAATAGGGAATAACAAACAAGAAATTCAGAGCAAGGATCATAAAACAAAAAGTTACCAAGAAAGGGAGACAAAATTCTCAGGAGGCTGGTGCTTGGTGAATGCATGTGTACATACAAATATCCAGTTTATGAATGCAGACAAATCAGAAATCTTTCTGATAATTACAGTAGGAGGTGAGCCTATTTCCAAGATTTACAACCAAAAACCTCTGGATTGTGCACATTCTGAGAGTATCAAATGAAGAAAATTAAACCACTCAAAACTCTGATACACATTCACAGCTCCAGATCTGGTTTAAAATATTAGTTACCCCATCTCTTATTAACTGTAATGAAAAGCCAGGCCCTGGACTATGGGGAGTGTAAAATCCTGTTGAAGGTTAGTCTTCTGATTCATAAGGCCCAGTACACAATGCTGTTCAAGATGCTGTGTGGGAGAAAAGGCTGTAGACAGAACCACTTTTTTGTGTTGTTTTTGAAATAAACTTCAAGACCATATTTGCATCATGTTACTGCAAGAGTAGCATTACTGCTTGTGCTGGAAACCAAGCATCTCAGTTTTTCATAAAGAAATTTTTTGCCCCCTATAAAAGACCCCGACCCAGACTGGGTGAAATTTTGAAGCACAAGCCCCTTATTGACTTTAATAGAAACAGGATTGAGCTCTATAATCAGCTTTTATTTAAGGGAGGCATGCTCTTTTGTACTGTGTTTTTGTAACTTCACTAGACCTTAGAAAGCATTAACCTGTTTTGAATTCACAACACTACTCCTTAAATAGTGGACTCTCACCCCAGAGACTGAGGACACTGAAATACTGACCTCCTGCATCCAATGATTTTGATCATGAGTTTGCATCCCAGAACTGCAGGTCAGGTTTAGAACTCAGCTCAGTATATGAGCACATAGTGGGAGTGAGGAGTTATTTTCTAGGGCACATGAGTCAAATGCTCCATGCCGACAGAGAAAATGGTATGGTTACTGAATGTAAAGGAGTTGCTGCTTCTTTACAGCCAGCCCACTTCAGCAGAAACCTCTGTAGGAAATAATGTGGAATCACTCTTTTACTGAGCAAACCACCAAAAGATCTTGCTTATTGACAGGGAGCAAGAGAAGAGAGATAGTATTCAAAAGCAGTTTGGGGTTTTACAATAAAACCAACTTTCTGCTCTTAAATGGAACAAACTGTGGTTAGTCTCTTTCCCCAGACAGCAAAATCAGAATTTTGGAAATATCATCAATTATTCTTAAGTTGCATCTGTGTCATCCCAAGAAGCCCATCTAGCCACAGTCTTCAAAATTCAGAAAAGGGTTGAGCGTGTCAGAAGGGGATCAAAAGCCCCACACTCCAAACTACCATCGTATCAGCAAAGAAGTGCACATTTGAAGCTTCATCCCTTGTTAGAGCATAAATCCTGGGCAAAGGCTGCAGGCATCTTCAGCAGGGCTTCATCACTCAAAATGGCACAGCCATCTTTGTATCGTTACTTGAACTTTCAGACACACACCTGGGTTCCAGCTATGCTGCAACCAACCAATGTTTGATTCACCTTTCAGGTAAAGAAAAGTAGTTCCTACTCTGGTCTCAGTACTATGGTTTATAATTCATTTATAACTCAAATTCAAGTGATTTGAGTTTCAGTTACCATTATTCATGGCTGACATACAGCAGGTGTTGGGACCATAGGTCAAGGCCATTTGTTGACCATTCCTGATGCTCTCCAACATAGCAACAGAATTGCTCAAGAACATCCTTTTTGCAATTTGAGAACTGCAATCACCAACTATGTTCCTTTAGCAGGGTCACACTTCTCCTTCTGCTACAACAGTACAACTCATCTCTGTGGGCTACTATCCAGGGCAAGGCTGTGCAAACAACTCCCCAGAGCCACAGTGCCTTACATCCCCACTATCTGTGACAAGCATATTTCTAACATTAAAACGAAATCCCAGCACAGAGCAAGAGCAAAAGCAACAACAACAAAAAAAACCCCCTATTTCTCTACTGTAAAAACCCTACACAGCCCTTTGTGGTCCAAGTGACTGTTGTGGGGAGGCAATACATGATACAATTAACTGTTTTGACAGGTAATGATTTCAGGCATTGCTTGGAGGTACATGAAGGAAGGGCAAGAAAGTGATAGCACTGCTATCATACCCTACAACATCCTTAACACAACAACCTACCTCTGTCCTTTAGCATTTTTCAGGATCAATCCTTCAGGTTTTACTAAAGAAAACTGACCGCAAAAACAAACCCAGATCAAATCCCCACTCTCCATCACAAACATTTCCAGGTACACACAGTTTCTTCTGCCAAAGAGGAAGAAGCTCTGTACTACCAAGGACACCAAAAAGAACAGCCCCAGGTGCAGTCCTGAGCACCAAGCACCCCAACCAGCAAACCACTCTCTCTTCACACCACTGCAGTGGCCTCAAAGAAGACACTAGGAAGTGCTGGATCAGAGCCTTTCTTCATTCATCTACAGTCCTGTATGCAATGACTAAAAGTTGTATATTGTCCATCTATATTTCAGCATTAACTGCAGGGCTGGAGTCTAAGAGCATTTGTTTGGCCGCTGTTTATCACTCCCCAATTAGTGGTTTTGCTAATCACATGAATAACAGTTGTTTTGTCAAGAAACATTTTTTAATCTCTGTCAGTTCAAATAAAGACTTTGCTAATCCTCAAAACCATGGAAAACAGGCAGGTCACAACTAGTTCAGGGAAACCTTTTATACTTCAATACTATGAGGAAGTAATACTTTACCTGAATTAGCTGGTATTGGAACTCTTACCATTCAAAATGTTCAGCTAGGAACTATCTTGTTCACAGCTGCTGAAAAACCAGAGATTACAGGTTGGTTGCAAAATTTCAAGTGGCACATAGAAAGATATGTATTAACCCTATGTGCTAAACATCAGTTTGTACAACTTAGGTCTTAAAAGACACGCCTAACAGCCCTTTAATGACCAAGTTGTTACTATTATTATTTACTGAAAACAAACACTGTGATATGACACAAAGGGAGAAAAGATGTACTCCTTGCCCCCGTAAATTACATTTGGCTTCACTGAAGAACTCAAAGGGGCTAATGAAAAAATGACTAACACTTGCTGGAGACCATGCATGGAAAAATTAAGTGGCAGAGAGTGCCTTGGGAAGCTGTGAGGCTGTAAAAACAGAAATGTAACAATTACATCTCTGTTGTAACCTTTAATGCATAGTAATCATAACCAGTTAGACTTAACCTGGTAAGAACTACAAGGCACTGACAAAACAACAAGCCTGAAACTTTGTGAGAAGATACAATGAGCCCTTGCCAATCTGCCTGGCCCAGCCTACTAGCTTTTAACCCCCACACTTGTAAGCCTTTGTGATGGCCCAGGTTGACTGGCTTTAAGAAGAGTGGATTTAGGCAGACATTAGCCTGGAAGAGAAGAGCG
>NW_010319972.1:49892-80318 GCF_000700745.2 Antrostomus carolinensis
CCTTGTTTCAACAGAATTATTATATAGAGTAACAGCACAGAAGGTTAGCAAAGAAAAGAAATTGAGGTTCCTTCTGCATGGCCTTGGCAAAGTTCTCTGCCTCTATGTGTGTATTAGTCCCCCATTGGTAAACAAGGGCCAGACAGAAGGAGAAAGTGCTGTGTGATAACCCACCAAGCAAACCATCATTTTGAAGGTGTCCTGCCGAAGGAAAGTATTGTAACATACCCACTTTAACATGCAAACTTTAATTTTATTTGAAATGTTTATGGTTTTTCACTGTCTAGCATAACAATACAATTATGGATCACCACTTTACCATGTGAATACATTCCATCATTCTAGATTACAGCAGTAATTTATCATGTATAGTATGACAATTCAGTCATAACTCTCTGAAAATTACTACTATATTTCCCAGAAAGATTCCCAAAGAACAAAAACCTGCTTATTATTGAAATTATTTTCTCCACATGCCAATTCACTTAATCCTGTGTACAATTCAGCAAGTTTTAATCCTTCTGCATATTTCCAATTCAGCAATATCACCCTTTTAGCTACTGCGTTTGCTCTTAATAGAAATTTTCCCCTGTGATTCATTTATATTCAAGAGACTATTCAGGTCACCCAGTGCAAATATTTTTGGATCATTGGCAATGTCATTGTCCAGAATCATATTCACTCTATATTTCCTCCATTTCCAGAATGAATTTACTAGGTATGGGATGCTGAAAAAACCCCTCTTGTTCTCATTTGTCTCGTATTTATCTGAAGAAGAAAAACAAAATAAATTAAGTCTGATTTGCATGAAATTGTGCATTCTGTATCCTAGTGTTGAACAAGAGCACAGACATCCTTTATGTTCTGTCATGTCTAGTTTCTGTATTTAATTCATCTCCTTGTCACCTTCCATTGAATTAAAGGACTGATACATTAAGGTTTCTATAATTTAATATTTACCACTTTATCTGGCTACTAACCCCACCCTAGTAATACTACCTTCCTTCCATCTGCAGATGCTGCATTTGTCTCTCTCAGTACTTAGCATCCTTAACAAACAAATCCAACTTAACCTTTCAAAAAGATCCACAGAAAGAAGGAAAGGAGGGAAACACATCCTCCCTCTTGGCTTCCAAGCTGAGAGCAGCACTGCATTTGTGTTTTGCAGCTCCTGCTTCAGAGGACTTCGTGCCCCTTTGCTCTCTGGACCACTTTCATCCCCCAGGCTGAGCAGTGCCTCAGCTACTTCCAAACTCTGCTACAGAGATAGCCCCAGACAAGCCTGTCTCAGGGATCTGCCAAGTGACAGATCAAAGCCAGAAAATTGCCCTTGTTTCTAAGCTCCTCCTGCATTTAACACTTTGTGCTCTCCCCTCCAGGCACCAGAGAGGCCTCTCTGGCTCCTCCAAGTAAAACCTGGAGCCTGAAGTGTTGTCGGTGGGAGCGGCAGCACCAAACAGACTCCTAAGGGCCCAACAATCAGACTATGTGCCAAGTTATATGAAATTAGCTCCCTTGTTTCTCTTAAAAGAGACAAAGCTAATGAAAGACGAGCTCGAAGCAAGGTTGTGTGTACCCCCTACTCCTTACCCGGCCCCTTCTAGACATTATTTACAGCAGCACTGGAAGCGCTGGAGCCTGCCTTTTAGAGCTCACTGAAGAAGTCAGTGGGAACCTTTCCAACAACTCTGTGGCCTTGCTGAAAATTGCTGAGGTTTGGTCTGTGCTTCTTTAAGGCTGCAGCGAGTGTATGAGTGGTGAGACACAAACTAAACTGAAACTGCTGTTAAAGGGGAGGGGTGGGGCCACACTGAACTATTCTCAAAGCTGAGAAAATAGTAATTTTTTAAAAACACCTTTCCAAGCAGTTTTTTTAACTTTAAAGAACAGCTGCAGCTGGAGTGGTGCCAGCTGTGCAGACACTGGGCTGAACATCACAAAATAGCTTTGGGTATTGATGGTTTTAAGACCTGAGGAGTTGGAGGGTAGTCAATGTTGCCTTTTCCAACCCTTTAACCCTCAAGATGCTGCTGTATTTTCAGAGCCCTGGTTTCAGGACTGTTTCATGGTCCCAAGTGTCTGCTGAGAAATACCTACTGCCACAAGAAGCACAGGTTTAATCCTAGTACAGCCAGCTCAGCTCTTCATCTTGCACAGACAGATAACTTGAACACCACACAATTCATTGAGCAGAGGCTGTTCAGACACAGCATTAAAAATGGAGTGGAATGACTTTACAGCATTTTTCTAAGTGCAACAATTTCCTATAGCAGTTCTGGGCTAGACACTCTCCTTCTCTCTGTTCCTTTGTAACACGCTGGATGAGATGGTTGCCGTTACTGCCATATGGCAAATTTCTGTGACCTATCAGGATGAAAACAGCTGTATAAAGATAAAATGACAGATAATCACAAATGCCTGCAATCTTCAGATAAAGGCAACACACAGAGTAATATGACTTACTTAAATAATACCGTTGTGATTTAAAAATACAGCTTCTTTACACCTGACACTGCTACTCAGATGGACAAACTTTTATTCAAAGGCAATCTGTTCTTTGTGAGTCCATGAGTGCCCATGTTTTTCTTTAAAAAACACCTTGCTATGCTTGAGTATCATGGTTCCACCTCTCCTGGACTGAAAGAGGGTTTGCTGGTACCACTGCCACCCTGGTGTGAGCACGAATGCCTATACAGGAGGAGCAGCACTGCAAGCCACACAGCTAGCACGGTCTTTAGCTGCACAGGGATTTCAGGGTCATGTCAATTAAGTCACTCCAAACAAGGGTAGAGTGACATGATGCTGTGCTGTCACCCAAAGCCTCTTTCACTGTAGCAAACCAGGTATCACTAGCACAAGTGCTGCTGGTCTGGCGTGGGCATCAGTGGAGAGTTTGATACATGTTTTCCTACTGCAGCCAGACAAACAGGAATAGTATTTCCTGTATCACTTCCTCTGCTTGGAAGACGGTGTCAAAATTTCAGCTGCTTTTTCCTGATATGTAAGGAGAGAAACAAGGAGGGGAATAGCTAGAGAGCTAGCAGGAGAACAGTGAGAATATAAAAGCAAGAGTAGACAAAAGAAAGCAGGTGTCCAGGACAAAAGGAGACTGAATGACACAAACTTGCAAAGACAATGGTCAGTAAACTGAATTAGGTACTGTAAGAGTTACTGAAAGGGGAGTAGAAATGTGTTTTAAAACAGTTTTGTGTGGTTAACACATGTAATGCAAAGCCCTAAAAGAAGAGCCTTCTACACGTGGCTTTATTTTGTGATTCCAGGGGAATCAGCAGAGCTCTGCTGGATAGGGCAGCAAAGAAGCAAAGGGATTAGGAGAAACGGAACGAAGCAAAAGGGTGGGGGGTGGGAGAGAAGGAGATGGATGAGGAAGGGAATATTATTTTGTAGAGCAATACGGTACTTTGCTGGGTCACAGCCAGCCTCTGAATGCACATTAAACTCTTATTTCCCATTTTCTCCCAGCTGGATAGATAATTGCCTGACTATAGAATTATATTAATCATTTTTATGTCTATGATCTCCAATGCCAGCACAAGGAGTGCTGTTAGACAAAGCTATCTCTCACCATAGGCTACAAGAACAGAACAAGACCCCCTTCCCCTCCTGTATTTGAGATCAGTCTCTAAGAAAAGCACAGGAAGCACCAAGAATTCCCAAGGATCGATGGGGTAAGATATTCCTATGGTTTCAGGCATATATATTGTATTCCTTCCCCAAGCTTTTCACACACAGCCTGATTTATTAGCCTTAGTCAGCATTCTGTCTTGTAGACCTGCCAGAAAAGCACAGTGGGATGAAACATCTGGTAAATTTGCTCAAATTCTATTATGAAATATCTTCAATTCAAGTTTCAATGAAAAGTAAACAAGTAATTGTCCTTAAAAAGTTGTTCTCTTTGCTGTCAGAAAACAGTGGCAATCAGCAGTAGGCATTAGTCCTCTTCTCAGGGCTGTCAAGGGAGAATAGCTCCAGTTGTGAAGCACTCTGGGCCAGATAGAAGATCATGCATATCATTGCTGGTTCTGTGAAACTGAACTTGTTCACCAACGTCTGCTGTCTCATGCAGTGAGATTTGCTTACATTTTAAGAGCACCCAGAGGATGCATGGGACACAGCAGGCTTGCATCTCCTCTGCACTGAGCTGACTCCAGATCTGCAGCAGTTTAGCAATGTACAGATCCAAGCCTTTTCAGAGCCAGCTTGGAGATTTCTAACATCGTACAGCATGGTGCCTTGCAGATGTTACCAAGTAAGAAAATGTAAACTGTGGCAGTAAACAGGTACAGCCTGTTGAGCTACAGTCAAGAAAAGGAGGTAATTAACAAATGCTCTGTATTATATTTCTCCATGCTGGCTCCACACTTACGCAAATCCATTGGGCCAAAAACTCCCACATTATCCTTCCATGTAGGGCATGGGCCAGAGGCCATTATTTCAGTCTCTAAATTGGAACTACACATATAGAGAGGCTGCTCTTAGTTTCTGCAGGTGAATTCCAGCCCTCCTCAATCGCTTGGGCTGTTTGCGGAGAGAGGTGAATGTCCCCCACCAAAGGACTCTTCAGCGGTAGTTTAATTTCTACAGAAAGGCATTCCTCTCTTACAATCAGCAGCTTTAATAAGTGGATGTGCTGCAGGAAAAGAATCTATTGGTGGGTCAAACTACAGCACTTGCCTGTATTCATCCACAGGGGATATTTTTTAATTGGTGAGGAGCCCTTATAGAGCCACCTGACTTTCCTACGTACCCATGGTGCATGGTATATTCGAGATAGATTAAGCTACAAAAGGACAGATCAAAAAGACAGTGAACACATTATAGATCATTACAGAAAAGAGAACAGCACTAAGAACTAGTCCATCTGTAAAGGAGCAGATACATGCATTTAGGGCAGGTTGTGCAGTGAATGATGGTATAGCAGAGAATACGCTTATCTGTGCAATCCACACAACACACTGTCTGCAGTCAACACATTCCTACGTGCGCTGGCATGAGCCGTTTGAAATGGATTTTCCATTTATGCCAATTCTCATGTTACACCATGCCAGGCTGCTGGTGCTTGGACACTGACTGAGGCAAATCCCTGCCACCTTCTTTGGCTCAGGGTGACTTCAGGACAACACAAAGTACTTGGAGGAAAACAAGATAAGATATAAAGTGAAAAACAAACCAATTAGAAGTGCCATCAGAGCTGGAATTTCTCTGGGAATGTGTGATACAACTGGAGAAGGTTTAAAAAGTGCTGCAGACAGTAATGTGGCTGCCAAAAGGAGAGCAACTGTCAGAGCAGGGAACTTTTTTCAGGTCAGGGCTAGTCCTGAAGGAAAGGACATTTTTCGCAGTTCTCATTTAATCTGGGCAAAGAAGGCTGAGTGGGGAGAGGTAATACAAAGACAGAAGCAGAGCTGCAGCCATAAAAGATTAAAACATCTCAAAGACATGTTTAGAAAGAGAGTCTGCAAAAGAGGCTTCTAGCAACAGAGAAATTTTGGACCAATCTAATAGCAAGGCACCAGTCTCAGTTGTAAGGCATGCTTCTGAGAAAGCCATTTGAACCTGCCAAGCAGAGGAAGTCAGTCAGTCCAGACCAGCACTGATGGGTAGAGGACAGTCCTCTTTTGTTGCGGGCAGGAGAGATAAGACAAACTACCACAAAAAAAAGAGAGACTGGAAGCAGAAAGGTGCAAGGAACTCATAGCTGGAGCTGACTGAAAAACAACACATCAGGCTATGGACAATGCCTATCATTTGGAGAAGAGGCACAGGAATATCAAGGAGCTCATTTGAACAAGATCACAGCATGGAAATCACAGTAGTGCCAGGAATAGTGACTTCATCAATGAAAGAACCACCACAGATAAAAAGTAAAAGGGTAAAAAACCCTCCCATTTACCAAGCAGGACCCTTCGCTAATCCCCACTGTGGGAGGATGTGAACTGCATGCTTGAATAAATAATGAACTGGGAAAGAAAGAGTATGTGATAAATAGTACCATGGAGAAAAGTACACACCCCAGGGTAAAACACATGCCAAGGCCCTGGTCTCAACAGGGTGAACCAAATGTGGAGGTAGGGCAGCAGAGCAGCTGGGGGAGCTGTGTGGGGCAGGCTAACCACTGGGTTGGCAGGCACTTCCAGAGCTCTGCCGGAAAGGAGAGACAAAAGCAGGGAGGAGGAGGGATGAGACAGATAACAAAGCCATTGCAGACTGTATCTATGGGGAAGAGCCAGGACTGGAGGCACACTGGTCAGCCAGTACACAAACTAGATGGAAACCTTTTATTTCTCCAGTGAAGTGTGACTAAAGTCACCACAAAGTTAAGAGAAAATGGGAGTAAAATATTGCCCATTTCACATTCTAGTGAATTGTGTTTCAAATGAAGATTTTTCCCCACAGAAAACAGTTCCTTGTTTTCTGTAAGAAAATATGTAGCAACTGCTGCATCTACAATCACACCACACTTGAATGTGTCCTGATCATCACATTTGGAGGAGGCAGGGCTCTGCATGAGCAGACACTACCTCCCTGCAAATGTGTAATGTAGACAGACTGCACTTTTGAAATGTTAAAATTAAACAAAGGGTTATTGCCTTGTTCAAGATAACATAATTCCCTTGTGCCAGGCAGTGCTAACAGAGCAGATCAGGCCTGTCACCTACATGTCCATTCTGATATGGCAAGGGACAGCTGCAGTCACACTGCCCCAGGCAGTCTGCAGGAACCTTCCTCTCTCCATCCCTCTTCCTCACCCTTCTGCCCTGTTAGGAAGAAAAGGCCACAAGGTAAACCTGCAGAAAGAACACAAGTTGTCAGAGGTCTCCCTCCCAGGGCTCCAAGACTTTACCCTGATCCAATAGATAGGCAGAAATCCAACCTCTTCCAGGCTCAGAGACTCTGGGAAAGAGCAGCAGGGAGGAGATGGACAAAGGGTGAGGAGCAAGTAACTGTGAGCAGGTTGGGAGCAGTGGTGTGGAACAGCTTTTTCAATGGCTCCCATCGATGTGGGAACTACCTCCTCACTCCAGTTGTCAGACTGGGCTCTTTCAAGCTCCTTCTTTTATTGCTTTCTCTAGCTGCTATCTCAACAGAACATTGTTTTAATGACTTTCCCTATAATGACAGTTTATTCTAATCAATAAAGCTAATGATGAATGACCAAGAAAATACAGCAGAGAAGAAAGGAGAAAGCCCGTTTTTACTCTGAATGGGCTTTGGCAGACTGCTTGGGAGCCCAGCCCCAGCCATAAGAAAGCAACCCCTCGGCCATCCCACACCTTCTACTCTCTGCTTTCCAGTTCCCTTTGTCATCCTCAGCTTGCACAAGCCTCTGGTATTGGGCTGCCATGAGTAGTGACAAGATAAGTGGGAGGCAGGATAGAGAGCAGAAGGGATGGGCAAGCTTATTTACTTCCCTCTGTTCCTTGTAAAAGCTACCATTGCCTTGCTCTTCATCATTTCCCTCCCTTTCCTCTATGACTTAGAAGCAGCAAGATTTGAACACAAGGAAAAAAATATTTTAAAATGCTTTAGGGATATAATAAATATAAATTAATGGATTTTTTTTTTTTTGTCCCCAAGGAAGCACAGGCTCCACACTTCCTTCTGTCTTTTCTTGCAACCCCAGGACTTTTGTTCTCTGGCAAAAGCTCCCCATTGAAGTGCATGGCATTTTCTGGGCACTATATCTTCAGTATATTCTCTGCAGCAGTGTAATTTTTTTGATAGTCACTTGAATAATCTGCAGTCAGTGTTAAAATACAGCATTGTTCATTGACACCCCTAACCCCTAGGAAGCAGCAGAAGATGAAGAGGGAAGCCTGCAGTTCTTACTGGCCTCATTTTTTTCCTTGAGAACTAGCTCTTTCTTTCCTACATACAAGTATCCCACACAGTTAAAGCCAGCCCTAGTTATCTACAGCCAGCTCTTGTTCCCGTTCCTAATATCATAAAACTGGCGTAGGGAGGCTATTTAGGCTAGTAAGGCAATAATATGAGCTTCTAAAGTTGTCCCAAAATGAGTTATTTGCAAAACAGCTCTCTGTCTTCCTAACAGGAACCCTCCTCAGATGTGGCAATACTTAAAAAGAGTTGTAGAAATTTTTCATTTGCAGATCTAAGCTAATTTGTTAAACATTGACCACAAGGTTAGTAAAGAAGCTGGCTGCTTTAGGTCCTACCCTTTCAATACCAGGATGTACTTTATAAATAATTTAACAAGACATAAGAAATTAAGGAAGGAAACATAGAGCCAAGTCTGAAGGAAGGAAAGACTGTTCTCTTATCACAGCTGAAACCATTTACTTTTGTTACATGTAGATATAGTATTTCTTAAGTATTCAGCTTTTTTAATGCTAATTCAAGCTTGCTGTTTCTTGCTGACAGCCAGCCATATGTGACCCGCTGTTCTTTATAAACATTACACACCGTGCAAGAAGATTATGTGGTCGCAAACAATGGGGTGTTTTTCTTCCTGTAAAACTAAATTCTATCAGCCTGAACCATTGGCTTGCTGTTTCCTCTCTCCTCTCCTGCTTTGAGGTGCAGTTAAACGATGGCTCTGCAAGCACATATAGTGGCCTGATGAGGAGAGACGCTAAAGTACCCAGCAGCACAATGGAACAGGATACTCAGAACTTCAGGCAAGACACTGCATATCAAGCAGAAGCTGACCCAGAAATCACAGGGATAAGGCTTAGGCTGAAACAGAGTGGTGAAAAGAGGCCAAATGGAAGCTCTGTCTTACCATAGTCAATAGGTGCACTCTCAGACCCAAAGCAGAACATCTCAGGGGAGAGAGAGGGAGGAGAAGCAGCTTATCAGAAATAAAACTCTAAAGGCAAATTGTGGGTTTACCATGAAGGAATCTGTGAGAGTGACTCAGATAATTACAGTACTCTTATTTCATTCATAGAGTAGACAAACCCTAGGAACAAGGTCCACTATATGTCCTTAAGAGCAAGTGCTATAATTTAGCTTTAAATATGACAGCAGTTTTGCTGAGAACAAGCACCACCAAGGGTCTACTGCTTGCTGAAACGCTGCCAATCCTGAAGGAGTTCCCTTTAGATACACAACACACACCAAGACTTCCCTATTTCCTTTCTATTAGGTTTGTTACTTGGCTTTGGACAAGCCAAAAATGGACTGGAATGTTTGGTGATTCAGCAGATTTAGAAGAATGAAGGCAATCCAGTGAGGTAAATCACTGGGAGAAAGGACACAAAAAGAGAAATGAATGACTAAGGTCTTTTCCAACCTAAACAATTCTATGACTCTATGTAACTAAAGGGTATGAAACAGGTACTTGAGACAAGAGGTGGACAAGAAAGTGCAGGAATAAAGCTGAAAGAGTAAAACTTGGCTAGGAAAGGCTGAAAGGAAGAGTGGAAAAAGATTTTCAAGGAATAAAGACAAATAAGAATTTTTCAAGTATATAGGAAGCAAAATGTCAGCAGGGTATCTAAGAGAGTGCCAGGGTTATTTAGTAATAGAGGAAGATCACAGAAAACTGAGATGAAGTCTTTCCCAAGTGTTCATAAGAAAGCATGTAGTACTCAGGTAGGAGAATTACTTTTACCACGAGAGAAAAAAATAGAAAGAATAAATAAATTACAGCTCTGCATATTACAGACAGTCCTTCTCTCCCAGTCAAAGATGAGGCAGGGACATCTCCTAAAAGTGAATTTTAAATACATTCTGTGAGAACCAGGAGCAGAAGAAAAACGGGTTCCTATTACATTCATCCATTGCACTCATTTGTCCTACATGAGGCAGAAATCTATATAACCTCCCAATCTTAGGTACTGAGAGAGCAGAGATCATCCCTAAGAAACCATTCTTACACTATTTTAGTCTCTCTGGTGTTGCAAGGGTCTCACAGGGAAAGACAGGTTTTGCGTGTGCCTGCAACAGCTCACAGCTGGCCCTGCTTCATATCCCAGAGCTGCTGTGGGAACACCAACCAACAGCTGAATCCCTTCTCAGTGTTCGCAGTTCAGGAATGAATTTCTGGATGTTACAAGGTGGACTAAGCTCACCTAAGAGTACAATCAGTGACTTGCACTGGAAGCATTCCCCAGACAAACAATGAGCAGAGTTAAGCTGCAAACAGAAAACCACAAGGAGCAAAGTTAGAGAGTAACATCTCTGAGATGGGAAAGGCTTCAGGCAAAACTGGTTGGATCTTCATAATCAAACTCTACCCACTGTTCTCATTCCTTTTATTTTATTATTTTTTTAATTTAACAGGATATTCACAAGGTACATACGTACCTGACAAGAAAAGGACCTCCTCGTGTCCTCTCCTTGAGTTACAAAGTGCCATGGCTGATGTGCTTTGAACAAGCCTTGTCTGGATGCCTGTCCCAAAGGACAAACATTGCCAAATGGCTGTCAGCATGCACTCTTTGGGCTGTCTAGCCCTTACCTTGTATTCAATCCCATACTTTATTTAGCTTTTGAAAACAAAATGTGTGGGCATAGGGTTGGAATCAATGTATTGTAGCAGTTTAGGGAACACTGAAGAAATAATAAATGTTGTCAGATGCTGATGCTTTCTCCTTAAAATGTTTTTGCTCATTTTGGCCTTTCTCTCTGCCATCTCTCTATGCTTCCTGTTAGAACACAAGGTGACCTTTCCATGCTTAATTACCCAAAAAAACCACACAGAACATTAATGCCAAAACGCCCCTTGTGCATTCTACTATACTGGCAGATGTTTGAAATAATCTAACCTAATCTCTTCTTTTTCAGGTTAGGGTGAATGTGGTGTGAAATAACCAAAGAAAGTAAACAAGAGAAAGGAGGACAGACAAATACATGTTGACAAATACAAGCTAAGAGATGGAGTCTGTGTGTGCACGCACAGTAAACTGTTCCCCAGCAGAGCTTGCCTCTCTTCCGAAGCAGACGCTTGATGACAGTGCTTTGCCTTTATATAGTAACGTTCATACAAGCATCTCAGGGCATCCCTCAAACAGTCACACGCAGCACAGTGCGGCCCATCAGAAACTACCACTATAATCATTTTACAGAAGAGTAAATTTGTTCATATGGTCTGAATGATTTATCCTCGTTCATCACAAAAAATCAGCAAAGAAGCTGGGAGTACAACATGGAAATCACTACTCGTGAGGCTCTAATTATCATCTCTGCTCTGCAGTCTTCACCCTTGCAGACTGCTAACACTGTGCAGCGGGAATTCTGCTGCGCACCCAGGGAGGATGCGCTCCCTTCCCCAGGAGCGGATGTCTGCCTGAATGTGTGCTTGGAGCACAGGCTCACTGATGCATCTTTGCTAGCAGGGACTGAAGCACCACCCATTCACCTCACTACCTGTAATCTGCGGCACATTCATCCAACCTCTGGTATTTGAGCATTTCACCTCCTACTCATGTGATGAGGCTATTTCACATGACTGGCAATTTAGCTGTGCTGGTTAACAGGAGAAAATGGGGCTCCAAGTCCATTCTTGCAGGAAGAAGTGAGACTCTAGGTACCCTGAAACCCAGCTGGACCCAACCCGCCTTCATTCCAAACTGGAAAAGGAAAAATAGGAGTCATTGCCATGTCCCATCCATGGACTACTTCCAAAGCTCCCCCGTGATAGGGTTTCTGAGGCAGGTATATGCCCTGCAGCTCTCGGCTAGATTAAATGTTAGGTCACAGCTCAACACGTCATGCAGAGCCTTTGAGTAGAGGTTTAAAAATACTCAACAGGCTGGAAGTACAGTAAAAGTCAGGAACAATTTGGAGGAGCTAAACTGTGGCAAAGAAAATGTTAAAACCCATTTCTATATGATGAGGCACTTAAGTAGTTCGGCCAATTAGACTGCTTGATTGGCTGACATTCCTAACACTATCATTTTGCACACAGGGTGCCTCACGCATGAATGAAGATGGTGTTTGAAGGCTTTGCTCTTTGTCAATGCTTTTGTTTCTTTGCAGAATAAACAAGTTCATATTAATTTCCCTAGCATTTTGACTATAAATGCTCTGGGCACCTAATAAATTAAATTACCATTTATTTAGTTACTGTTTGGTTATTTGAGAACTTAATAACAAACATATGTAGTGACCTGAACTTGAATTACAGAATTCCTCATTTGCAGTTCAGATAACAAGATAGAATGGCTCAGCTTCACTTCACAGCCCTCTAGCCTGGCGCCCAAATGGACACAGAAGCAATTGAGATCATTCAAATGGAGATACCCCCAGGGTGCCATATGCATTTAGAGAGAACAATTGAGAAATAAGAGGAACATTTACTACAGGAGAAAAATGTCCCTTAGGCAAAGATTTCACTAGGCACTAGAGACTTGTGGGATAGTCCCTTTCCCGCACAAATGACACGATTCAGTCTTCAGCTCCCTATTGTGCAAGCAGCCCTAGAAGCATTTCTAAACCTGCCCTCTGTCCTGTATGCAAGAATTAAGATACTGTAATTATACAAATATTTTCTCTTGTCTTTCACCAAAATTCTACTAAGCATTTATACAAGAACCTTCACTGAAAGCACTCATGACACATCCAGAGGTAGGCAATCACCATCTCTCTTCCTGTATGACAAGAGGTATAGAAAGGACAGAGCTAGATTAGGAGTTACCCTTAGAGTTTTTATGCTGAATTCAAAATAATTAAGGTCGTCTTCTCGTTCCTAATGCAATCAAAGAGGTCTGCAGTTACTTAAACCTCAGTCATTTCACAGGGGAATGTAATTTGGCCTAAGTGACGTAACCAAATTCCCAGAGGAGTTCTTGGGTACACTTCTACACACACAGGTGTACACAGACCTCCTCTATTTCTGCTCTGCAGTGGCTGGGTAGGAGCCTGACACAATTTGGAGGGCAATTCACAGTAGTTTGATCTAGTGTGTATCGCCTTTCAGCAGCACTAGTTCTGTGAATCTCTCAGAGCCTGACATACCAGGTACCAGCTAATGGCTTAGCAACCCACGTGAACTACAGCTTTCCTCTCTGATTGGAATAACAGTTTTGAAAAACTTAGTTATTTAATGAGAACATAATCACAGTCCTTGGCATATTCACTGGAGCGACGCAGGTCCTAGAGGCGATGGTAAGTCTCTCCTGATCAACGGATTTCAGTTTATCTACAGAGGTTTAATAATTAGCCTGATTCACCTTTGAGTCAGTCCATTTCTACGTTGGTAAAAAGGCTTCAGTGCCACTACCATCTTAGAGCTGGTAGAGCTCTTCTCTGGCATAAATCTGGAATAATACTAGGATTAGTAAGGAGAAGCATTTAGTCAGTGGGGCCAGGATTTAAATGGTCTTTGTTTGGATCTCATGCTCTTCAAAGGGTCAGAACCCTGAAGAATTGCAGAGGCAGAGAGGACCTCCAGAAATCACCTACTGCCCTCCCACACAGCGGGACCAATACACCTATGACACTCTTGACACATTTGTCCAATCTGCTGAACAGCACTCTAAGCCAGCTCAGGACCTGGTCCTTGACTTTATCTCAATCCCCAAGATAAGTGAGAAATCAGGCATGTTTTCTGTATACACTGACATGTCAGAGAAATTAAAAACACGGTGGATTTTCATATCAGACTGTTGAGGACTAATTACAACAGTGCTTTCCAGCAAACCAGTGATTGTAGGCTAATTTTCTGTTATGAAACAGAAACCAGGGTTAATGAGGCTAATTGTGTTTACCAGTGTTTCAAACAAAAAGGAAGCCAACTCAATTTTGAAGCGAGTTCTTTGTCAGGAACAAATTGAGGAAAATTGCTACAGTTGTATCAGCATTTCCTAAAATTGCTTAGTACCATGCTTGGGAAACTAACACCATAGAACACAAGCTAGTGGTACAGAAAATGAAGCTTATTAAACAGTAACTATATCAAATTTCAAATGCATGGCTGTGTGACGTACAGTGATGGTTGAGCTGCTGAAAGCAATGCAACAGGGAGTCATTAATAAAGTGAGTGACCCTCATTCCAGCTCTACTGAGGTGATATAAAAAGAAAAATTAAGAAATCAAGGTATGTAGCAATATCTGTCAGACAAACAAAAGCTTCAAGTTCTATGCCTCATCCATGACTGATTAATTAATTGCACAAGCTGAACTAGTGAAAAATGAACACATTACTGCAAAGTAAAATTCACAAGCAGTCAGAAGTCCTTCAGAAAAAAAAAAAAATCAGTTCAGGCTTTCTTGCTACAAGCTGATAATTCTAATAATTACTCAGAAGAGTTGAGTGACTTAAGTGACAAAAGACATAAGTATTATCTGCAGTGTAGTACTAGCAGCTGCTGCTGGAGAAACCTCAGCATTAGTGGCCCTGCTATTCCCTTCCCAGTCGCTGTCAAATCCCCAGCCAGGCCAAATGGCAATGCTTTGGTTTTGCAATGTAACCAACTGGAACTAAAATGCAGCCACATTCATTTGCACTCCAGACTGGTGCTCAAATCAAGCCAGTGTGTGCTAGAAAGACTATGAAGGCTTTCAGCTGCAAAACACACAGGCACAATGGCTGTGGTTTGACCTTACTGCAAAATCCAGGCTGCCTTGCCCTTCTGTGCGCCCAAGGCAGAAGCATCCTGGGATTTGCAGGAGGGCCTTACTCTGCTGCAAGGGAGAGCTTATGTGGGAGAGATGTAAAGAAAACCCATATCCATACATATGGCTGTCCAAAGAGGAGCTCCTTAGGAGGACAGTGAGTGAGGAAAAAATTATAGCGTGCCAGACAGCAAGGACAGCAAGAAGACAAGGAGAAGAGATCCTGTGGAGAAAAATGTGGAGCTAAGGAAGGAAAGGAATTAATGTGATAACACATCAACATAAGAGAGAATAAAAAACATACGGAAGTAAAGGGGAATATAAAGATTAAGCACAAATAGGAAGACATACCGGTTAAAAAAGGCAGCAAAATTGTGCATACTATTAAGGTCAGTGAAGGTCACCAAGCCCTTGGCCCTACATTTCCTATCAGAAAATCCATTCTGGGAGAAAGGGGGTGAGGGGAAGCAAAGGAAGTCTCAAGACAGGAGTGGGGAGCACCTGGCTGAGATCTCGATTTTTACAGTGAAAAGCCCATTTGATGTCTTTCAGAGTAAAGCTACAGCCAGCGGCTATCCAGCTCCAGCGCCTCTGCTGATCTAGGGCCTTTTGCAGACTCTGATGTGTTCACTGGAATCAAAGCTTTCCTCTGGAAAAATAATGTCTGTACCCCTTCTGGTTTGCCAAGATATAGCCTTCACTATGTAAATCAATGCTCTGCTGTCTTGTTGAATCTACAGCCTGAGGTATGAACACCTCCCATTCATCTTAATGGGATGTTAACCTCAAAGCCTCATTGTGACTCTCCAAATGCTAATAATAAACCAGTTTGTTTAACATACAAATACTGGGTTTAAGTCACCCACGTTTGTACAGGAGAACTGGATCTGACTTTGATTTTGCATCTAAGGACTTACATAAAAATAGTCTGAACAAAACAAATACCTGAATTTCCAGACAAAAGTCATCTCTGCAAATCAGTCTGATTTGGGTTTAGAGATGCAAGGATGAGCTTAGGTTTGATTGACTGCTAGTTTTCCCTGTTTATCCTCTTCAGGTAGAGAAGTTATTCTTCTGTTTGCTTTCAGAACTTCTATTCCTTCTTCTGAAGCCAGTGTCAGTACTACTTGGGTTTACAAACCTTTCATTCACTTTTCTGGGTCAGTCTCTTCCTCCTCTATTCATGTTCTCTGCTCTTCAGAAGATCTAAATAAGGACACAGAAAAAAGAGCTCAATGATGAGACACAATGGGACCATCAGAAGGCATTAAGCACCCTTTGCTCTTGTGTGCAGACTAACTGTGCTGCTGCATGGGCAGAAAGCAATCCAATGCCAAGACGCATGGGCCAGAGCAAGACAAGCTTGCAATGCACCTAAGGAATGAAAATTCAGGGTTTCCAGCAGTAGCTGGCAGTTACCAATGCTTTCATTGTTCATCTCTCAAGAGGAATCATCTGAAAGTTTGGAAATGGCTAATATCCTCCCTGAAAAACCTTTGAAAGCCTCACAATTAAGTAACTAACATTTCTGGTCCCCAAGTTCCCCAGTAGCTCTAGGAAATTGCAGGTAAGAGCCTTACCCAGAAGTCACAGTCAAGCCCCCACACTTGAATAAAGATTTCGTTACTGGGCTTACTGCCAGAAGTGAACACACATCCATCAAAAAATAGATCAAAAGACAAATGAAACTGCTTGCTCAGATAAAGCCCTTTTCAAAAAGTTACAAGGGGGAGGGGAGGACCATGCGAGAGGATTTAAAGAAATGTCTGTTGAAAGATAAAATAAGCAAGATACTGTGATGAAGGAAGTGAACAATGAGACAGAATCCAGTACAGACAGATCAAGTGAAAGAAAACCACATTACTATTTACAGTAAAGATCACTCCTCTAACATGTATAATTAGAAATTCACACACAAAGATAAAAGTGACCAGTGAATGCTGCTGTAATAAAAAATAATACAGCATTGTATATACTTTTTAAAAATCTAACACTCTCCAAAAATAGGGATAATAGACCTCATTAATAGAGTCTTCATCTGACTAAACAAGTTCCCTTTATTCACATCATATTTTTTCCTAGGCTTCCAAAAGAAACGCTCATGATAAGTCATCACAGTGCAGCCCCCCTGCCCCACACATCTGTGCCTAGCTGAAGTTTAGTTGCAGATGGGACAACGATACCCAGAGAAACCCATTCATATTTCAAAGAGTTCCATTTTCACACGAGCTTGTGTTGCTTGGGCTGTATCTGAAAATACAGCACAGCACCTGGGTTTTTCTCTCTGTGCAAAACAATGGCTCACAACACTTCTGCACTCTACTCAGTGTGCACACATATCTTTGGCTAAAATACAAATGTTCAGTGAATACGTGGGACAACATGCTACAGCGGAAATTCTTGAACTATGAGGAGTAGTTAGAGGAGGTATTAACATTTCAGTAAAATTTGGAAGGCTTAAAATACCTGCTTAAAAAACAAAACAAAACCCAAACCAAACCCAAAAAACGAAACAAAAAACCCCAGCTTCCAGCAATGGAAGCAAGTTCTTTTCTCTCAGTTACAATCTATTATTATTTGCATGCTAGTATCCCAAGAAGACACATGAAGATGATTGCTATTTTGAACTTGTAATTGGTTAGAGAATCAGACTTCCATGCAGGTGACGAGAGGTCAGACTCGTAGCCAGAGTCCCAGGAGACTGACCAAAAATTCAGCCATGAAAGCAAGGGGGCATGATCAGTTTGCAGCTATATTATCACAACACCAGAAAATTACAACTTGGTATGTTATTTACTACTATTTTCCAAATCTGAAAATATACTAACAGTACCTTGTCCTTAATAAAGTATTCCCAAGGGCATTCATGACTGCTGATATTGCACCATTCAGACTCTGCTGAGTGAAATTATTCTGGAAAGGTCATAACCTCCTGAGCTGGATTGTTTCTGGTTTCTCTGGTCTCTAAACCTACCAGAAACAGTGTGATCGGGAAACCCGTCTCCAAACAACCACCAACTCTTCCTGTTGCATTACGAAGGATAATAAATATTGTTATGTTGCCCTAGATTTATCCTTGTTATGTCTCCTAGGTACCATTTTATGCCACATGGAAAAACACTCATTGAGAAAAAGGATGGAAAACAAAGACGAGAGATAAAATATCGAGTCTATGGGTTTTAGTTTTACTTTACCCTCTATGCAGGGTTTGCAGGGGAGTTTTTAGCCATGTGTTTTGCAGACTCATGTGTGAGGCAAAGAGAGATGTCAGTGCCCAGCACCTCTGAAAAGCTAACTTAAGAAGCTAGTTCAAGTCCTACAGGTTAAATATTTCAGACTTGTTACCGAAAAATTGTGTCAGTAAGTCTCTTCTTCTTCTACAGACAGTTCTAACTTTAAACAAAACTCCCAAAGTGGTGATTAATAATTACATAATTAGGGCAAAACAGGGGCAAATATAATACAAGAACTGAAGTCCAAACCCCTCCAAAAATTATATTTATATATTATTTATCTCTTATTAAATATACACTACACCCCAGGCACTCTTTCTCATTATTATTATTCACAAGTAGTCAGCCTAACAAATAGTCATCAAATTCACACCTTAAAAAGAAAAAAAAGAGAGGCAGACAGACAGAATATATCAGATAGTCAGGAAAACAGCTATTTAATCTTGAATCAAACTTTTTTTTTTTTTACTGGAAACAAAAAAAGGAGTTTTTGCTTTCCAAACCTGTTTGCAGCATACTAGCCATTGTCAGCAACCTTCCTCCACAATAAGTCTTTATAAACATTTTCTTCACCTCTGAAAACCTGTAAGCCATCTATGGTGAAGAAATGGTAAGGACAAAGGCTGATAAGCAGGATGTGAAGAAGGGCATGGCGGAAGGATTCTATAGAATTGAGTAGGAAACACCTGAAGTTACATATATGCTCCAATAAATATCATAAAATCTACAACAACATATGAAGATAATGGGACTCATACTTTTCTTACCGAAGTCAACAATCATTTTACCAGTGACATCAATAGGAGCAGGACTGGGACCAATAAATTACTGTAGACAGTCCTGAAAGAAGCATTTCCAGCAGTTGCCTGTAGCGGTTTGGATGAGCAGCTCCAAAAGAAGACCTTATTTTTCCAAGTAACCTGCCCTAAAAAGACAAATACAGTATTTCACTGAGACATGGAAAAAAAGCTCTAAGTCATTAAAATACCTATCTCCAAACAACAGAAATCAGATTCCCTTTACATTCTCCAGGCTACCAAAGAAAAAAAATCTATTTTAACAGAAAATATTTCAGTCAAATTCACTTGCTCAATTTTTTCGTCATCATGCTGAAACATCTCACCATGTTGTTCTTAATTTATGCATACAATGTGAGTTTAAATTAGCATATGATCAGCCACCAAAGATGTCAAGTGCATTATCAGGATTAGTGAAGTACGAAATACTACAGAGGAAAAAATATTTCAAAGAAGATGTAAACTGACCTAGTTGCACAGCCCATTGTTGCAAATTATCAAGATTTCACTAACAATTGTATTTGTTTCATCTTGTCAGAATGACTTGCAGCTTATGAAGTACATTGATCTACTGGTGAGAATTAACTATAGAACCCAGTGACTTCCGTCAAAGTAATACACTTAGTTAAAACCTTTCTATTGTATATCTTTGTTGGTGTCTCCAAAATTAAAATTCAAAAGGCAACAAAAGCAGAACTCCCTAGGAATCTCAAAGCATCAACTGGAACTTAACAATTCTTCTCATTTTGTATTCTACACTAAACCCAAGGTCAGTTAACAAAATATATTCTGTGAATAAAAGCATAATGATTGGTGTAATTTGCAGTGCAAATTAAAGAAAATCATTACTGCTTAATTAACAGTACATATGTCAAGAATTCAGTAAGAAAAATAGACTTAAAAATAAAATAATAATAATTTAAAAATCTAGAAGCTTTTTATCTTCTGCTCTGAACAGAAACCACAAGCCCTGTATGTTGCCTAATTTCTTTGATAAATAATTCACTCCAAATTGTGGACATTTTCCACAGCAGACATTTAAATCTGAAGAAAGCTTAGTGCACTAAATAAGAGGAACTTCATTAATCATTCTTTATTCCTTGAAGCCAATTTTTAACTATGGCTTCTTGCTGAAGAAAACATTTTTTTTCTACTTTAAAGCTCTGTATGAGAACTTTCAATAACATCTCCTCTAGGATGTCTAATATCCTTTTAGATATTTTTATTTTTAAAAAATTAGTACTTCTTAACAGAACATTTCCAAAAATTCTTTAAAATACAGCGGGATGCAATTCTAGTAAGGTCAGAGTGTTCTAATGGAGTCTAGACCTAGCCCAGAGGTTCACTTCTCAAGTCATTGCTACACCAGGATTCACAGTTACACCAGCAGGAGCTTAGCAGGAGTATCTGGTTCAGTTCAGGACAGTCAAAGAAAGTACAGTGGGGGCTGAATGGAGAAGGCAGCTTGTTGTGCAGTGGTAGAATCAGTCACCCAAGCCCCACCCACCTACTCTGCTGCAAAGCGGCTTATTTTCAGCGTCGTTTCTCTACCTGCCCACGTTGCAATGCCTTGCTTGGAACTCCTGATCTACATAGCACGGCACTCAGCTATCAACAAACCACACATTCACTTTGGGGACAACATCCAAAATTAAGGCAATTCAAATCACTGGCAATTCAAATCACTGGCTTTTTCAAAACAAAAACAACAATAAAAACACAGCTGTAAAATTATGACACAAAGGCCTAGTACAGGATACAACCTTGCAAACTCAGATAGAAAAATATGGTCTGTCAATAATCTCCTTATAACAAAGAGAGTGTATTCAGGGTAAAACAAACAAATCTTCTCAATTTAAAGGACCTGCCCAAAAACTAACATACTTAATAAAAAACAAAAAAAATAGTTTTCAACCACAGAAAAACTGTTATGCAGCTGGTTTCTCTGACAACTTCTGAAAAATAGTATTTTCATCAATTGTTTTGTTTCAAGTATCAGAGAAGTTGTTTATATACAGAGATACACAATGTTAAAATGAAGATTTCCCAGACACCCTAACAAACACTAAGTTCTAGACTAAGTTGATCTACTAAAAGCCAAAAGTTAAGAGCAAGATATCACTATATACTAAGTTACAGCCGATGTGTATCAGCAAAAAGGTATTATCAAAGATAAATTATTCTCGTCAGTGTACAAGTTAGTTGAGGCTTGCTTTCCTATCACATGTCCTAGAGACACCACTGATACTGAGCACCATGGGGACCTGGAACACTATTATCAATTCCCTCATGTAGGTAAATGTTTGGGATGTTTTCTATTTTTAGGTTCCCACTCAACACTGTCAAAAGCTTATACACAGAGCGTGAAGAAACCAAAGACAATAGAAAGCACAATATAACCATCAGTTCTGTACCAAAACAAAACCTATTTAAAACCACCCACCCAACTCTACCCTAACAGATGTGACGTGTCACAAAGCAGGGCGAGAGTGCAGACAGAGCAGCAGTTTACTGCAAACTGGTTTGAGAAGGCAATATTCCCTGGGTGAAACCACAGGGTGGCTGTGGATCATTAAAGCCTTGTCTAGAGATATTGAACTCTTCAGAGGACAGACACAGCATTAGGAATAATTAACTGCATTAACATTCACTACACTGCCAAGCATTGTTCATCCCTTACTAAAATGAACTTTGGTTTTTGCCTTGATTAGTGGCCACAATCAAGGAAAACATGTCTGAAATTTGCAGACAACTTTCATTCTTGAGGAGAGAGCACTGTCTTATCCCACAGCACAAGTGCTGTATTATCCTTCACTTCTACAGAAGGAGATGTCAGTATGAGATGCCACTATATGTGACAATTTAAATGAGTGCCCTAGGGCTTAAATCAGCACAGTGCCAAAGTCTAGTGATACTCACAATCACAGACAGGATGACCTCAACTGCAAGACTCAGAAAATAGGCCACATTTCCTAAATTCTGAGCTGGACAAGGCCTCTTTATAAGAGTTCCTGGGAAGAAGCTAATTTCTTTTTTTAAATTGCATAGACTGTCAATAACTTCTCAAAAGCTAGAAAGTAAACAGAATATTTTCTTGCCTAAATCAGTTGTTTTTCTTCTACTAAAAATCATATTGTTTAACAATTTTTAATTGTTGCTGTTCAAACAATGTATAATACGTGATAATGCGCAGGTGACATGCGTAGATACCATGGAGCAGAACAAGCACAAGAAGGGAAGTCAAATGTTAACCACCATTTGACCTTCTCCAAGGGCCTTTGGGGAGTGGGGATGGATAGAGACATGTAAGCGAGGCCATCTGAACAATTTGGGGGTGACCTTTACTGGCGTTAACGGCAAACTCCCTGTGATTTCAACAGAAGCTGGGGCTGCAGTCACAGCATTTGAGTGCAGAGAGATGGAGCCCAGCCCACCCCAGTGACTGGTTCTCACCACGGCTGCAGTGCAGACCCACTTTTCATTCTGAGTGTCTGCTTGGTCTGCAGAGAGCTTCTCTACCAACTGTAGTTAGGTATGCAGTCTGGAACAGGAGCCTAACAGCATCTCCCAACACAGAAACAGTGCTATATTGATAGAAAAATGGCCTTAAACTGTCATCACAGTTCATTTTCCTCACGTGAGCTCTGTAAGAGTGGGATCACCATGCAGACACAGTGTTATTAAGGTGGTGCAAGCCTCTTAGCACACTTGCAGCTATGTAGTTACTGCAATATGCTCTAGCTATTCTTACTCAAGAACCAGGTGGTGTCTTTCCAAAGGAAGGCCTTGCTAACCCAGCCAGCCATGTCACACTGTCAGGTGGCTGTAATCAAATACTGCTCACTTTGCCTTGCATTTTGAACGGAGCTTGGATAAACTCCTCCCTGTGTTTTCCTCACGTCTGTACTTGCCTGGACCTCAAAGAGGGGATCCGCACCCACCCACGTTATTTCTGTCAGAGGTGTCACATCACTTCCAACATGCCAGTGAATGTGCCGCTATCTGAGTCCCATGGCCTCTCCCACTGTGGGCTCTCCCTTCGCTGCTGTTTCATGGGTATTTGTGAGTGCTTGTTAAGGAATGGGATCTGGGGCTAACAGAAGAAAATTTCTCATTGCTAATCTGCTATTGTAAGCTCCTCAGCTATGAAATATGTACATGAGAGAGAATCACACTGGAGAAGGGTGCTTTGCCTTGAAAATAACAGTGCTAGACACAAAGCACAGAAGCCTGCAAAAGTCTGTGTACATATTTCAACATATAGATGAAATCCATTTAGAACCATCCTTCAACCAGGTATTAGAGCGTTTTGGAAATCAGAACTCAGCAAATGGAGCTTTCTGACTGCATTCTGCTTTCATGAACCCCCAGAACTATTTGTCACGTGTGTGCCCATCTCACCAGGCACTGTAGGGACTGGCATGCAATTCCACATTCTGTAGGTTCCTCCCATGCACACTCCTGTCGTGGACCACACTTGTCCTTGGCTGCACAGCAATGTGAAATGCCTGTTACTGAGGGCTGGGTCCTACGCAGTGCAGTGATGCTACAAAGCCAAAGTGCTCAGCACCTTCCAGAAGAGAGGCGTTACTATTCCATTATTTTAAGACACTGTTGCTGACAGGCTTGGCCACTTCCACGGGCATGCATGTCAGCTACTCTGAGACAAACAGGCTGCCTGCACTGCATTCCTTCTGTTCTCACCAGCCTCTGTCTATCATCTGTTTTCCATTTCATTCCTTTACCTCCCATTCTTTAAAAGTGTCTGTAGGGTTGAAAAGTATCTGCTGGCTTCCTGGTTTCTACTGCTGGAAGCAGAGTCGGTTTTGTTATTTGTTCCAGGGAGCAGTCCAGAAGCAGCCAGCCAGGGAGAGCACCAAGCCAAGAGGTGGGGTTTTAAGGGGTTCATGGGTTGGTTTTTTCCTTCTTGTAATCTCTGACTCTTGCCTTGAGATTTTCCAAGCATACCCAGAGCCACTAGGCCTGGCCATGATGTGCACTCATGTTTAGGCCACAGTGGTCCCAGTCACAGGCTGCTGCAAATCACCGAGCCAGGAATGACTCCCTCCTTTCTGCACTCACTGTTGCCCTGAATTCAGCTAAGAAATTCAATTTATTTTCATTAAAATAATGCAAACTCCTGCACAACGCTCTCAATTTAGTCTAAGAATAGCTTATTTAGTTTTACTTCACACTTGTGCCTAATAGATTAAAGTAAAATAAGCCATCTTCATGCTAGAATCAGTGCATAGGTTTAACTAGCCCAGAGCCAGTTTGTCCTTCCAAATGTGTGCAATAACAAAGAGCATACGAAGGCATGCAGTGAGTATTAGCTTGCACTGTGAAACACAACATTAATCTGTCACCCTCTGACCCTGTGCTGTGTTGCCAATACGTCAAACATCTTCACTCTGCTTAGCCCAAGCACATTCCATGCACTGTGCTCTTTGTCAATAACTGTTCAAATATTTCTCTGCCAGTAAAAGTCACAACATTTTCCTGCCCCCTCCAGCATCAGCAGAGTTTCTTAGCTCTTCATGAAAATTCAAATGAAGAATATCGACAAGTTTTCATTGCTTTTAAGTGCACACAAAAAGCAACTCCATCTGCTTTTCCCCTTTGCAAAGGGAATGCAATGCCTGTGGATTTTTAATTCCACCTTCATCTTCAAGTCAGACTGGAAAAACTGAGAACCTGTTTTTATGTGGGCTTTAGGAGAACAATTTCAGAGCTTCTCAAGAACAGCTTAACTGAATTTCAGCAGTCTTACATGTGAACTGTTTTGTGAAAAGGTTTGTGATCCTTCAGCAGAGAAGATGTTCTGCAAATGGACAATATTTATCATTTGCACAATACACATAGAAACACAAAACTGACAGAGAAGATCTCTTATCTGGAAGAGAGGATGCCATCCAGTTCTGAAGAACAGCTTCTCAAAGCTGCTCCTCAGCACACTCTACCACCTCCCACTAGAATAAAAAAGCTAGCCTGGGCAGGAGGGGTGAGGTTAGCTTTCAGCATTTTTTGTCTAGAAAACACTTTTTTTTAACGTCAGTGAGCAAGGCAGTTAATAGAGAAAGGAATCAGTATTGTGTGATACCTTTGCAGTGTGGGGAAACATGTCAGCTATGCCCTGGTGGGATCAGGTCCTGGATCCCTGCATGAGATGCCTCAGCAAGCTACATGTTGTGAAGGTGTGTATCTCTGGGCAACTGAATTACTATCTATGAATATTAGAAATTTTAAAAGGCAAGTGAAGGAAGGGAAGGATGAGAATATCATCAGAGTAAATTATTTGGGAAGTGGGTATTTAATGAATCTTTAGATACTTCTGTTGTTCTGGGGAAAGGAGAGGGAACATGTCCACCCCTTTTTGGAAGTGCAATGAAACTCCTCATTCTCCTCAACCTCTTCCAAATGTAGCCCCATGTTATTTCTGAAACATTCTTCCAGAGGTATTTAGCTTTTTTTCCCATTCTAGACCCAGTGTCATGACAGATGTCACAAAGTTGTGCTGACTTCAGTGGGACATGGCAAGGGTGGGGAGGTTGCATGCTATTAGACTTTGCTCTGGGACAAAGACTCTAGTGAATTATTTGCTCTACTGACACTATATATAATAATTTCTAAATCAATCATGCAAGTCATTCTGTTCCACAAGGATTTTGCAATTGTAGAGACATTAATTTCCTTAGACTTTTAACATTCCCCTTATAAAGGGACTGTTTCTTGAACTCTCTCAATACTTACTGCTTTCAGTCTTACACTGTGTTCATGGTATTACTAACTTCAAAGAGGAGGGAATAAAGTAATGAGGGAAAAGCCACAAGTCATATTTCCCTGCACCCCTTGAGTTTTTATTTAAGCTCCTTTAACTCCAACATCCTATTTCTCTCAGGAAGCTTCTTTTCATCTTTTTGTACTTTTTTCCCCAAATAGAAAACCTCTCACATCAGCTCAAGTGGCTCTGCCTTGAATGCTGCCCTAGAGTTTTCAGCCCTAGAATAACTTCTGACTAGCCATGATTTATCTGGCTGGTCAGAGGTTACTGTACACAGAAATGCAATTTCTTCCTCATACTTGCTCTATCCTTCTTTGGCAACTCCAGGTGTCATCAACAATCTGCTGCATGCCATTTTATGGCCTTTCCTCCAGTATTTTATTCAACTGATATCCCTTTTGCTGAGCAACGCTGCCTAGAAAGGACTGGAGTTCTTTTTTCTCTATATATTTAATTAGTGTAACTGCTGATTCATGCACTAAAGAGTTGAAAATTTATTCGCAATAGTTCTGTCCTTGCAATGCTGTCAGTGTGTTGCTTCAGCTTGACATTTGAAGAAAATGTATTTTTATTTCTGACTGTGCTTATGTCTGGGATGATGCTCCTCTCTGGAAATTAGTGTTCAAAATTACCTGGTTTCTCCATAGTTTCGCAATTTTGAGTTATATTAAATACCATTAAGGTTTTGTGTTAAGCTTTCTGAGTTCTTTGATGACCCACTTGAGCTTGGCAAATGATGCTCTCAGTGTCTCCTTAATTCTGGCAAAATAAATGAATTTTCCCATGCTCCTAATATTGTTTTAAACAGAAGACAGGAAATCTGTATGAAATAAGCTTTTACTTTCTTTGCAAATCTGTTGCTATGCTGCTTCATCTCTTCTCCTATTTTTTGATCAAGGTCCCATACAATAACCTACAGCAAAGCGCTCAGATCACATCATTAACCTGCCTCTGCTCCTTGCTAGTTAAACCTGGCTGGGGGGAAAGTCTGCAACACGGCTGAGTCTAGTCCAGAGTCAGAGAAAATACATGTAATTTTATTTCTTTTTAATTACCTTTTTAGAATATTGGCGGTGACCAGGACAAATTATCGGCCTCTACTTCATCTTATGAGGTAATGGCAGTGTTATTCTTTCTGCTATAAAGTTTTGAAAATATTTCTATCACCAGCCCATAGTTTTAAAGTTTAACAGGAATAGAGGAAACTAAAAGGACATAAGAGACAAAGTAGCTTTCATTAGATAATTTGAGTTAGGAAAGTCTTGAGGATTTTCAGATTATCTAGAGGAAAGTACAAACACTGTTACTCTACTAGCTATGGTCTAGACTTGTGCTCCTGAAGAGAATGGGAATTTTTTGTTACCTTCAATGTCAGTATGATCAGGCTCAGTATAGCCAAGAATGCAGCACTGATCTATGATCAAAAGTGCAGTTCAGAGTAAGGAAATGCATTTCCTCCAAAGGAAAAAGATAAAGCTTCCATTTTTCTTACTACGTGCTTTAAGGTACTCCAAAGTCTGATTTATGGCACTCAAGATTTACAGCATTCAAAAATCCTGTGTACCCAGGTATCTTTTTTTTTTTTTAGTCCTTTTTTCCCCTATTTGAAATAAAACTGATGATTGATTATCACCTCCAACAAATCTACATGCCAACATTCATCAAATTAGGCCACTAGGTACACTGTTAGCTTATTTTTAAAATGCTTCCAGCTTTGGTTGCCTAGTTCTTTCACCAAAGCAGATGCACAATTACAGCTTTTATAAAGCTAATTTTTGAGCACCAAGGACTGAAATTATTGGCCTATCAAAAAGTCAAGAATAATATCCCCTGTCAGTTAGAGCTAGCTGAATAAGAATGAAGGTGGGACCAAGAAGTCAGATGGCCAGTGATCGCATTGAAGAACATGATCCTGTTACAGAAGCACATGATCAGAGAAAGAGAAGCAGGCTCTGAGCACTGCTAAACCACTGAAGAAACAACAGATAATTCTAGCACTGAATTTTTTTTTTTTATATTTAAATTCAAGCAATTACTTTGCAGGCATGCTTTAATCTGACATGTAATTTACAAAATATCTTCCCAGAAGACACACAGAGTTTTCTCTGAGTCTCCACAGGAAAACAACAGAGATCGACTCACGTAGTATGGGCCACAGTTTTGCAGTGGGTCAAAAGATCAAGCAAGAACATGAACAAAGGAAATGTTATAAAATCTGTTAACTTCATAAGGTGCAACATTTACATTAACTGTTTTAATGAAAGTAATATCAATAAATATGTTCAGCAATACCTTCAACAACAAATCTACTCAGAAATGTATATGAACAGAGTGCAATTATTTGATAGCCAGTGCTCCCACTGCACCGTCACACTTCTGTTGCGGTTATTGTGGTGTCAAGAGGGAGACAATGTCTTCTAGTAGTTTAGCTGCAGATCCGTACTAAACTGATTAGTATCTTTATTACTAAGTCTCATAGAAACACTTGTCTAGCTCTTGCCCCTTTTCTTTCTCTCTGTTCTTTTTGGTTGTTAGCTTGAATGCATGGCAGCTTAGACTGCCTGAGGAACAGAGGGCAGATCCATACAACACACTATCCAAACCTTCTGCTATGTTCGCAGATAATAACTTCAGATTAACATTAAACACATGATACATTGGCTCGCATTACATTACTTCAACTGTACCATGTCACGTTATGTCAGCCAAGGTCAACATTCAATGTGACATGATATGATCTAACACGATGCAGGGTTATTGCCTCCTGTGTTAGGAATCTCAGGCTCAGAAACAGAAATAGAACAAGCAGATGCACATAACAGATCACTTTATAATACTCCTGGGAAAAAGAATCACTATTAAATGCATTGCAAATCTTACCAGTATCCTCCTGGATTCAGCTGGGTCTCCAAGCTACCACGACATGTCTTTTTCTTTTGCCGCCTTTTTTTTTTTTTTTTTCTTTTTAAAGTATGACCCAAGGCTTGGTGAGTCAGTCAGATTGGTACTTGGCCCTAGCCACAGGAGAAATTTCAAATAATTCTGCGGGCTTCACAAGCTCTGATGACTCTACTAATGCTTTCTGCTCTCCTAAACTTCAGTGACCTCTGTTTCATGAATAATGTGAGTGACAGCACTGAAAGCCCCAGAGGATCTTGATTCCATTGAGCAATGTGGGGTTTTGGCCTGCAGAAGAACAAGCCATAGGAAAGAAATGTTTAGCTGCTGTACCAGGCTCAGTGTATATCAGAGAAGGATAAAACTTTAAAAGAACCGATAATCTTCTGGAGTTTTAACTTATTTTCACACACTGTATAGCTTCCAAGTTACAAGATCTGTTCCTTCTTCAGTTACACCCACAGAACTGCATCTGTGCTTTGAGGACAGAGCAAGACCAAAGTTAAACTCAGAGTCAAAGGGGTTGGTTATATTCATGCAATTCTCTTGTCTGGCTATAACCTCCCTCATTTTATTCTTTGTGCCTACTATAAGCATAGCCAGTACGTGCAGTGTAAGGGTGCTGGTATTCAGCCTCACACACACAAAAGCCAGTCAGATTCCCAGAGAATAAAGACAGGAAATTCTCGTATTAGGTTAAACCTTTAGTTTTAAATTAGAAGTAATAAACTCTCATAAACTATAATAGAGTTATCAGTGGTCACTGAGATCATTTAATGTCTGGCAAAACAAAAAAGTAGACTTTCAAGAGTCCATCCTGTCTCTCATATAACACAAGGATGTATCATTTTTAGAACAAAGGCTAAGCTAATCTCAGCTGACTTCACATTTCTCTATTTTCTGTTTGCCTTTGTAAACATGAAGGTAATGGTTTTCTTTTTAGTATTCTGTGACAACAGAAAACACAAGCATTATTTTATTAACCTTTAAATGCAATTTGGTTGTTCTCTTTCCATTTCAGCTCTGGAGCTTTGATGTCTGAGTGACATTGGATATACCTTAAGGGCTCAAAAAAAAAAAAAAAGTTCAATAGGCTTCATAGCCTCAGCATAAAATACAGAATAGGGAGAGAAAATAAATAAATAAGTACATACACACATATTTCCCTCTTATGACTTTGAAAAGCCACAGCTGTCATTTGGTTTCTCGCTCTTTCCTCAGGGTAAAGATCATGCGACGAGACATGAATGAGCATGGTAGAGTCCTCAGATTGGATGCAGAGAAGCTGATATTTCTACCTAGTCAGTTAGCATGGTAAAAAAACCCAAACCAACAAACAACAAACAAACAAAAAATAATTTAAAAAACCACCCAACCAAACCAAACACAAAAAAGCCACCTCTGAAGCCCTTAGCTATATCTTCAGATGTACCCAGAGAACTGCTCCTGAAACTCAGGGAATGCTGACATCAGCACTTATCTGCACCAGCCACCTCCTATTTCTGTGTACTCTCCAGAATCCAGCAAAAAAACAGAATCTTGAACCTTGATTTTCCAAAATTGGGTCAATTTGTGTCAAAATTAATTCAGGTCAGAAAAATCAGTCCTTGGAGTAAAACACAAGGCACTGTTCATTATTTTGAGACACCTTCAGCATCACAGTACCAAACCTTAATCCTAAATCTAACCCTATAATTACATCAAAACAGCCTACCACTACAGAAAACAGAACATAGGTTTAGACTCCTGTTGACAGCAGCCCCTTCTAATGCTGCAAGCAATAAACTGATTCTTGACCCTTTCAATATCTAAGTCCCTAGCAGAGCTACTAAAAAAACCACAAGATTTTCAATTCAGAAGTGGGATTGACCATACAACAAAAGTCAATAGGAGACACTGGTCTTTACTAACATTTCCTGAATTCTGTGACCTGTGCCTTGAAGGATAAAACGAGCACTGCACGAAAAGCCCTAACCCTCAGCATAGCTGCTCATATAGGTAACAGACCTATTACTTCTGCAAAAGACACTATCAGGCATATCAACACCTGCCCTTTTAACACATCCCCTCCTTCTACAGCCCTCTCTGGAGGGCTCTTTATACAGCAGGCTCTTTACACAGCCAGTCTAACAAAGATAAAAACATCTTTTTTTCTTTTTTCTTTTTTTTTTTT
>NW_010319973.1:0-570 GCF_000700745.2 Antrostomus carolinensis
GTGGAGAAATTGGAATTTGGAGGTGGAGAAACTGGAATTTGGAGGAGAAGAAATGGGAATTGGGAGGTGGAGAAATGGGAATTTGGAGGTGAAGGAATTGGAATTTGGAGGTGAAGGAATGGGAATTTGGAGGAGAAATTGGAATTTTGAGGTGAAGATATAAAAAAAAAACAGGAGAAATGGGAATTTGGAGATGAAAATATAAAAAAAAACAGGTGAAATTGGAATTTGGAGGAGAAGGAATTGGAATTTGGAGCAGGTGAAATTGGAATTTGGAGGAGAAGGAATTGGAATTTGGAGGTGGAGAAATGGGAATTTGGAGGAGAAATTGGAATTTTGAGGTGAAGATTTAAAAAAACACAGGAGAAATTGGAAGTTTGAGTTGAAGATATGAAAAAAACAGGAGAAATTGGAACTTTAAGTTGAAGAAATTGGAATTTGGAGGTGAAGATATAAAAAAAACTAGGAGAAATTGGAATTTTGATTTGAAGAAATTGGAATTTTGAGTTGTTGAAGATAGAAAAAAACCAGGAGAAATGGGAATTTTGAGAAGAAAATGGAATTTTGAAT
>NW_010319974.1:0-19825 GCF_000700745.2 Antrostomus carolinensis
TTTTATTTTAAAAAGAGAGCACAGAGAGCAGTGACGCTTGTGTTGCAGGGTGTGTAGCTCTCCGTCTCCAGGATTGTTTCTGCAGTTGCCCTGAAGCTGCTGGTGCATTGTTGCTGATGTGACAGCCCACAGCTCGGGCTGGCAGCGATGGTGGAATGAGTTATGTGCTCTAACATCGTTCTCCTCGAGAAATGTGGAATTCATAGAAGGGAGAAGTGCAGGACACTGCTATTGATCACTGTTATTGATCTCCTAGAGTTTGTTTTAGTCTTCACAGCTGCTAAAAACTTCGTCTACGTCTGAGGAAGTGGCCACACCATTCTGGACCTTAACAGTTTGTCTTGTAGAAGGTACATTATTTACTGGTCAAAACCAGTAATACACTATCGTGGGGGACAGCTGAGCTGTGATAAGGAAAACCTATTGTAGGGGCAGTAGGAAAGGATGGAAAAGCAAATGTCTGATGATTTGAACTGTGAGAAGAAAATAAACAAGATGTGCTGACCTATCTCAGGACAGAATGGCTTGAATGGAACAAACACTGCTACCGAGGGGCATGGTCCTGCCTGCCTGGAGCTCGAGAGCCCGGCCAGACCTGCTGCTCCAGCATTTATGGTTTCTCTGAGTGCTCTGTGAGTGCCATTGGCATCTTCTTTCCCCAGCCGTTGCAAGCACTGTGGCTGAACATCATCAGGGGAACAACTGCTTCTGAGAATTCCAGATAAGCACCGGCGAATCCCTTCCCAGAGCATTACAGGCAGTCAGGCACGGGGGTGTTTTCCCAGAATTTTAATCAGCGCTGGTTTGTTCTCCGTGTGCGCCGTGGAGAGGCTGGCTGCTCGGGTAGGAAATCTCAGCTCTCTTCACCTTATTTACCAGCTGTGCCGCAGCAAACAGCCACCCTCTCCTCAAATCTTGAAGCAGATGAACAATGAACAGAATAAGAGATGATCCCGAGGGTCCAAAAGAAGCGTGAAAGCAAAATGTGTTGTCAAAATGAGCTGGAATGAGAATTCTGCAGCTTTCCTGTAACGCTGGCCTGGGGCGAGCGCAGAGAAAAGGCAGAGGGAAAAACGTGGGCTTGGGCTTTGGGGCTTGGTTTTGGTTTGGTTTGGGTTTTTAAGTCTGTTTTAACAACCTGTACTGCATTTCTTGCCTTTATCAGAGGCTTACGGCAGAAGGGGAGATTACTTCAATATTCCACTCAAAGTTCACTGTGTCGAAAGTGTTACTGTGCTGTAAAAGTAATAATAAAAAGGGGACGTGATTTGTGAGAGGAAAGTGGGGAAAAAATGCCCTTTGTTTGCATGTTTTCTAGTGTGTATATATAATAATAGAATGGAAAATCCTCAGTCCCAGTGCAGAAGCTGTATGTCCTCCAACCACTAGAATAAATAAATAAATAAAAAGCTGTATATAAAATGATGCATGATGGTTTGTGTTGGGAGGGACCTTAAAGCCCATCCAGTCCCAACCCCCCTGCCATCAGCAGGGACACCTTCCACTAGACCAGGTTGCTCAAAGCCTCATCCAGCCTGGCCTTCAACACTTCCAGGGAGGAGCAGCCACAGCTTCTCTGGGCAGATCTGATCATCTTCAGTCTTAACATTTCTGTTCTTTGCATCAAATAGGAATTTCCTTTGGTCCAACCCATGTTCATTTCCTCTTGCACATTTTTGGGATGAATTAGATCGCTCCTGAGCCTTCTCTTCTCCCAGCTAAATGAACTGGATTCTCTCAGGTTCTTCTCGTATGTCATGTGCTTTAGAACCCGATTGTTTTGGGGAGCCTTTGCTGAAGGAATAGATTATACCCAACCCTTTCAGAATATTTCTCTGTGGTACAACACTTACTGCCTTGAAGAAATTAGATGTAAAATATCACCTCAGTGCCTCACAGCCTCCTTTTGGGACATGTATGTAAGTATATCTTTAAAGCAAAATCCACCCTCTTCTGACTTTAATGGGCTTACCAATGGCTGAAGGAACAAAAGGAGGAAATAAGGAAAAGACTGAAATTATGGGGTTTGACATCAGTTAATAAAAATGCTAATTTTCTCCTTATTTTTTCCTGCATTTTCTCAGATTTTATTTTAAGGTTAAAGAAATACAAATATTGCCTCTTTCATGAGTTTGTCATCAATACACTTTTTTTTTATAGTTTACATTTCTAAGTGTAAAGGAGTTCCCAAAATGTTGATGTGTCTAAACACTGTCTGTTCAATAGATTCTTTATATCTCAGGTTA
This sequence comes from Antrostomus carolinensis, assembly GCF_000700745.2. Classification (NCBI taxonomy): domain Eukaryota; kingdom Metazoa; phylum Chordata; class Aves; order Caprimulgiformes; family Caprimulgidae; genus Antrostomus; species Antrostomus carolinensis. The sequence goes on from NW_010319974.1 coordinate 2,247, forward strand.
AAAAAAAAAAGATGAAGGCATCTTCATCTACAAATACACAATGTTTATCAAAATGCATTGTTTCTTGATTCGACTGCTGCGTTGTTCTGACCACCAGACAGTGGAAACGCCCGCAGGTCTGTGTGTCGGCACGGGGATGGAAGGACACAGCCATAAATACTGGGTTTTTTCTGACCAACAGATATTTCCTGGACTGATTCTCTCAGACATTAAGCCTGCCAAAAGAATGAAGTTCAAGACAGTCTGCTACCTGCTTGTCCAGCTCATGCACTGTCGGAAGATGTTCAAGGCGGAGATCCCTTTCTCCAACGTCATGACGTGTGAGGATGATGATAAGGTGAGGGTGACGATGATCCGTGTGGGCTCTTTGGGCACTGGTTCCAGGGGAGACCTCCTCTGAGAACGTATCGGTGACCTGACCAATTGACAGAGGAATTGCTGGTGTTCCTGATGGAGCTAGAGCTGGTGAATGCCCACAGCAAAGACAAAACGTTAATTAACAGGCTTTCAGTTTGGAGCTCCTCTTGAACAAGCCAGCACAGGTCACCTATGTGGCTTCTGTCATGGGCTTCCTTCACAGGAACTAGAGTTTCTGAGGGTTTTTTCTGCAGTTACCAGGAGCTGTTCTTTTGCATCATGAGTAGTAAATGCAAAATAACAGAATAATCTCTTAGACAGTTCCCTAAAAAATGACAAGCAACTGATGGGCCAAAAGCCCTCTTAGTCCCTCATGCAAAAGTCACTAATGCAAATAGGAATGCTGTTTTCTTGAGAGGCTTGTAATGCCGTAACTCGGGTTTGCTTCACATACTGGTAGCCTGGGTTAACCTTTCCTGTGTGTGGATCTACCCAGAAATTTATGGAGAAAATAACTTGTGGGGAGCTGCTCCTCCCACGGTCTGTGCCAGCAGGTGGCAATGTTACACAGGCCACCCCACCGTGCCCAGGGCCAGGCTGCTGCTCCCTGGAATACAACGTTCAGCTTGACTGATTGCTCTGCCTTGTTTTTATTATTTTTTTCAGACAAAGCACATTTATTCAGCCTAAATCTCACTTTCAGAAAGCATTCGAACTTTTATACTTTGGGTTTTAAATCTGCTTGTGTTTCTTCTGCAAGAAAAGGGGAGAAAAGTCTATTAGTTCCTTTAAAACAGTTTCAGTGAAGAATTTCAGAAGCATTTCAGTTGTGAATTAGTACTGTTCTCTGAATATTTAAAAAACTAACCCACACGTTATTTGAAGCGTATGCAGTTACAATGTGTCCTGTGTATATATGTGTATAAATATGGTAGTATATGCAGAAAATCCCAATATGGGTTTGCTGGGGATCTGATTAAAATTTTCATTTTATTTCATTTTATTTCCATTACAGTGAAGTTCTACAATGCCATCTTTAACTGAACCAATGGCCTGAGCTTTGGTACCTAATACATAACATTTATTGTGGAGGGCGATACACTATTTTAGCATAAATACACTGTGTTGCAATGCAGGATTTCTTCCAAGATATCAGTCCTCAGATCACGTAAAACAAGCAGTGGCTTTGAAGCCAGTACATTACAGTAGCATGTGCTTGTTTATTTAATTTCTAAGAAACATAAATACTGGATCTTGATCACATATAAGACATAATGTAAGTCTAATGTGTGAAATAATTATAGAGATAAAAATAAGAGAGCTAGTGAAATAATTCTATGTGAGCAACAGCTATTTTGATGAAGCTCAGTAACTTAAGCCCTATTTCAAAATAGATAACATAGTTTATTCCATATATTGGAATAACTCCCATTATCTACCCTCATTCCAGATTTTAAAGCAAAGAAGAGTTTTGATTTTTTTCCCCCTAAATGCTGTTTTGCTCACCTCTGTTATTACTCTATGGGTTTAAGTTTGGATGATAAAAAATCTCCAAAGATGTGTTTTCTATGGCACCTTAAGCAATACATATACTGAGTAATTGTTGTTTATCTTTGGAGAGAAAACTGTATTCCCAACAATACTCCTGAAAACACAAAAATTCCCTACAAACTTGTGGGACAAATACCTTCTGCAAGAGAACAACTTCATCTTTGTTTAGAAACATTTAGAATAGTTGTTTGGCTGGTAATTTAAGGTTTATGTTATGGAGAATAGAACCCAGAAGATCAGATTTGAAAACTCTCATCCATGTATGTCCACAAGATTATTTTTCATGTTGAAGCAATGAGTTCTTACAGCACAGACAAGTAATGGCATCTAAAGGGTTCAAGTAACCTCAGAATTGTTTAATGCTGGTGAAACCTGCTGTCTACAGATTATACGTCCACAAGATTATTTTTCGTGTTGAAGCAATGAGTTCTTACATCACAGACAAGTAATGGCATCTAAAGGGTTGAAGAAAAATGGTTCAAGTAACCTCAGAATTGTTTCATGCTGGTGAAACCTGCTGTCTACAGATTATAGCATCATAGAATGGTTTGGGTTGGAAGGGACCTTAAAGCTCATCCAGTCCCAACCCCCCTGCCATCAGCAGGGACACCTTCCACTAGACCAGGTTGCTCAAAGCCTCATCCAACCTGGCCTTGAACACTTCCAGGGAGGAGCAGCCACAGCTTCTCTGGCCAACCTGGGACACTGTCTCACCACCCTCACACCAAACAATTTCTTCCTCACATCTCAGCTCCATCTCCCCTCTGCCAGTTTGAAGCCATCACCCCTTGTTCTGTCTCTCCCTGCCCTTGGCCAAAGTCCCTCCCCACCTGTCCTGGAGCCCCTTCTAATTATTTTTCTAGTTAAAGTCACACTGATTGGGATGAGAACTGAAATCCTGGAAGGCAGAGGTGGGTTTCCTCCGTGATTTTAATGAGATCAAGATTACAGCTGTGGAGTTTTTAAAAGATGGCAATCACACAGAGAGAAGATGTGTCTTTTGTAGTAGCTCTGCTTCATAAATTCCTCATCCTGGCTGTGAGCTTGAGATGACATGAACAGCAATGAAGAATTTCAACGTTAATAAAACCTGTGCTTCTTTCTCCACCTATGCTGCAGAGGAGAGCGTTGAGGACAGCCTCTGAAAAACTCAGGAATCGTTCCTCTTTTTCTACCAATGTTGTGTACAACACTCCTGGGACTCGAGTGAACAGGTACATCAGCCGCTTGATAGAGGCCCGGCAAACCGAGTCTGAGATGGCCGACCTGAACTTCATCACCCTGAAGTATAAGCAAGTTGAGCGTGAAAACAAAGTAAGGGGTTTTTAAATTATTTTTACTGATTTTGCTGACCATGAGCCAACTAGCACTGTTTTTTATTTGGTTTTAGACAGTATTTGATTGTACTCACTATCTTTAAGTAACCCTCTGGACTGTCTCTCAGTTCAGAGGGAGACATTATCCCCACCTTCTCTAGAAGCACCTGGAGGGGATAAAAAGAAAGATCAGTATCTTTTTACTCATCAAGATAATAAAATGTCACATCCTGTGTTCTGGCTTCTCCAAACTGCCTGCCCTGTGTCACCTCTTTGATGCTGTCTCATGGCAACGTGGCTGCCCATTGACTCATCTGCTCTGGAGAAGCATTCAGGACAGGAGAATGCTTCCCTCTGCATGTGCAGCCTGATAAGTATTGATCCCATCAGTCCCAGAAAATATTCAAATATCTTCAATATCTGGGCACGGTTGTGGTCTAACACCGGTGTGACTGTGCTGAAAGGAGTGGACGTACTCCAGAACTATAAGCATGTAACTAACAAAGGGCTGTTTGATCGACCTTGTGTGGGGTTATCATAGAATCATAGAATCATAGAATAGATTGGGTTGGAAGGTTGTAGTGCCTGACTGCCCTTGGAGTGAAGAAGTTTTTAACTGGGGGTAAAAAAAAAAAAGCAAGCAGCTTTTCATTTATGTGTTTGAAAAAGCAGAAGTGTTGTGATTTTGGATGAATTTGACAGTAGCATTTATTTTTCCACTGTAAGTCACTCCTGTTTGGAGTCACAAGGCTGTGTGCCACATAGGACACAATTTTTTTTAAGGTGTTGAGCATTAACTGTGATTTCAAGTTTCCTCAGTGATGTTTTATTTATTTATTTATTTGTTTTCAAAATGAGAAAGTCTTTTGGCCTAAATGAGGTTGAAATTTGGGTCTTTCTGAGAAAACACTCATGCATTTCCACCCCTGAAAACTGCCCTGTTGTAAGGATGTGGCTTCATGGAATGAGAGACAGAAATTGCTCAAAGCTGAGCCCATGTCTCTCATTAGCAGCTGCTTCCGTTAGTGTCCTGTCCTGAGCAGCTGAGGTGACTGAGCACTCCTTGAAGGCAGCACCAAGGGAGCTTTGGCCTTTTTTTAATGACAAATAAGTGGAGAGGAGGGAGTGCTACCTCCTTCTGGTCCAAAAGAGCTGAGGCCTTTTTGCTCAGAAAGACAAACTGATGCCTGGGCCTAACCCATATCTGCCGAGTTACAGGGTGAGAACTGAAGAGCCAGGCCAACAGGAGCAGGTGGAGCCGAAGGCTGGCGAGGAAAGCTTTGTGTGGACTTGCCTTTCATGTGAATTAAGCAAGGATTATTTGTCTGGTGTACAGTGGGCAGGGGCTTGTTTTATCCAGGCTGTAGTTTGTTCTTGCTGAGAATGGAGAAGCGTGGGTGGCTGGGTGCGTACAAAATGCTTCCTGTCTTAATTTCTTCCTTTCTTTAACAGTACCACCAGCTTCAGGATGAGTACTTCACCAGTGCTGTAGTTCTCTCACTAATTCTAGCTGCCTTATTTGGCCTTGTCTACCTTCTAATAATACCGCAGTAAGTCTTTTGCTTTATAATTCATCTTCAAGCATCTTGCACAGGTCAAGACATTAATGTCTTTGGAATGGGAATTAGCACCTGGGTTGGTATCTTCTCAAAGAGGAGATTCTCTGCTGGTAGACCCTCAGTCTGACTGTTAACTCTTCCATTTGTCCAAATGAGCCACATTTTGCTATCTTATTTAAAACAATTTCTTCCCTGTTCCCTCTCTCCTTTTTTTTTTGTTTTGTATTTTTTGGTAGAAGGATGCACTTAGAAATCAAAACCACTGAAATCTGCTAAACTTCATTAAAGCATTTCTGCAGTACAAACAAAGCTGTCACTGCAGCTTTTCTCAATGTATCTGTGCTGGCTTTGGACAAGGTACTTCAGGTATTGAGAGCAACAGAGATAAAACTATACAGAGCATAATGGGAACTAAGTACTGAAGTATCCATCCAGCTTCTCAACCCAAATTTATAACCCGCACTGAGGTTTTTGGTATCAAAGTTATCACTACACAAACTGCAGAGCACAGATACATGGATACCTGCAGGCATGGCTTACATCTTCTGGACTGTCTGGGTTGTTCTCATAAGTCTAGAAAAGAAGGTGTGAAGATCATGTTCTGCTGCTGTCACAGGGCCCTGGTTGCACAGCTGGCTTGAGGCCAGGCTGTCCCTGAGCATAAGTCAAAGCACCAGCACTGGTGGGCTCATTTTTGCTAGCTCGCTCACATCCATAAGGTACTGTTCCAGTAACACGTTTTTTCTGGAGGAGGGGAGAGCTTGGTCCACACTCCTCATGAAGACCAAGCCTATTTTAAAAGATCAGGAGAGGGAAGATTAAGAACTAAAAGCATTATGACAGCATCTTTGTGAAACCTAAGATTTTTCTAAGCATTGAGGAAGATGGAGGGAGTTGCTCTGTTTCATTAGAAGAAGGGATCACAGTCTGGTCTGATTTGATTTGAGTTGATAAGTGACTGAGTTGACTGAACTCTGATTTCTGAATCTTTTAAGAAGGAGAGATTAGAAGGGAAAAGGATCTGGTAACTGTTAGGCAGCTGCCAAGGCCAAGTAATTGAGTTACTCCCTTTGTAAGAGTCGTCATGCTGAATATTCTCCATTAGTCTGCAGTTAGCGAGTGTCTCTCCTGACACACCATACGGTTGAGTTTTTGAGGTGCTTTGGTCTCCTTGCTGAGGTCAGAGTGGGCACCACAGACAAGAGCATTTACTGATTTCTCATTCCTGTGCGTTTCCCTGTGACAGTTAGCATTACAGCAAGGGTGAGGGGCAGGTCCCCCACCCTTCAGCCAAAGTGCCATTTCAGAAGGGCCTCTGTGCTGTTGGTTCTCATCTGCTATGGAGTGGCATTGCTTGACTTGTGTTGTGTTTTGATTCTAGGAGTATCCTAGTTCTTGTTCTCCTGGTGTTCTGCATATGCTTCCTAGTGGCTTGTATTATGTACCTACATGTCACACGAGTACAAGTAAGTGATTTAAGATCTTACAACTCTTCCTTTTGGTGGCTTTGCCTTGTTTGTCCTTTGGAATGTGAAGCCATCAGCCCATGCTTCACAGATTCAGGAGTCTGAAATCTATGTGCTTTTCAAGTTCATTGCTAAGTAATAACGTATTGGGCACTTCAATAACAGAGATGGTTCACCTGCAAGTAGACATTTCAGATGAGTAGCTGTTAGAGCAGTGCAGCATCATTAACGCTGTGCTTTTTGTCTTTTTTGCTACCTCTTCCCTGAACACCAACCACAAGATCCAACTACTGGACCCTTGCAGTGTGCAGATGAACAGCTGCTCTCACCTGATTTTTTTCTCCTTTCTGAATGGGATCCAGGTGTAAAGTCCTGCTAACTTCCCCTCTGTTCTCTAAACTTTTCCTGCCCAAGCGGCAGCTCTTTTGATGGTAAAGCACAAGGTTTTGCACAGGCAGCCCTTGGCCTTTTCAAAACCTTCAGTAATGATTAATTCTCCTGCATTACACGTTCACAACAGTAATGATGCAGAAGGATGTTTGGTTGTTGGAGGAGAGAACTAGGTCTGCCAGATCAGAATAAAGCATCTACAGACTAATTTTCTGATGAAAGATATCTGTAGTGGCTTAATCTAAATTTAGTCTTTTGAGAGAACTATCAGGAGAAAACACCTACACAGTTAATCAGCTTTGCTGATTAGCACACACTAATTTTTATTTAAGAAAAGATGCCCTTTAGCAGGAGGTAAGTAATTGTTTTCATGGAAACATAAACAGTATATTAGCAGAGTATCTGATACAGAACAGATCTTTATAAATAAACTTACACAGTTGTTTAGGAGCAATTTTGGTGATCTCTTTTGTTTCACAAAGGCACAGGAGTTTATCATCTGTTCTCTCTGTGCACAGTAGAAACACAGACGAGGTTTGCAGGCAACTGCTCCTCTTCATGCCATTTCCTTAGGGCTGGTGCAAACTTAAGGTTTGTTCCAGCTGTTCTGGCAGTCAACAGAATTTGAATTTATTCCAGGTTCCTCTAGAGATTCACTACCTTACAAGATCAAATCCAGCATTAGGAAAATAAAGAAATATAAAAACTCAGAATATAGCAGTTTGAAATTCTGTGGCAAAAATTTGTCATATGATAGATGAGTTTGTTTTACACTGGACGTGTGACTCAGCTTCTCCATGTGTTAGAATCAAGCGCCTCACTTGTTAAACCACTGCAGTAATGTTTTACTGTAGCAGTCCCCTAGCATTCTGGGGATCTGACAGTACTTACTTAGTTAATAGAAATTCCACAAGTAAAGGAAACCAAAGAAACTGAAGCCCAAATCGCTGTGCTGTCATAAAAGAGCAGACACAATCTTAGAGTGACCAGAAGTCAGAAGTATAAATCTTTTCAGTGTCAGTCAGCGTTTTAGTTCAGACACGTCTCATAACTTACCTTTTAAAGGTTTATTTTCCTTTTTGCCCCAATAGCCTAGCATGTCAACATTTAGAACACAGACCTACCACACACACACACACACACACACACACACACACACACACACACACAGAAATGTCAGTGCCATGTGTCTGGACACGTTGGCTTTGAATCTGCATTTTGCTTTGTCACTATGAACCATGCAGTGTTATCCTGGAACTGTGGGGATTCTCTCTTTAACAAGCAGTAGATAACCTATTTGGTTGCAAACTGAATTAATGGAATATTTATATTTCCTTCAAAGAAAATTATTACTTCGTATTTTATTTGTGTGGATAAAATCATACATGTTCCACCTCATGTGTGCATAAGACTTTTGTCTAGTTGGATAGACAACTTGATGGTTTAAAAACCATCCGGATGATCATGTTTAGAGCATAGTAGTTCAAGGTTGTACTCCACTTGGAAGCCAGGAAGAAGTGGGGGACCACAGGAGTTTATCCTGGGACTTCTCCTGTTAAATGTTTTTACCAAGGATCTGGAGAAGAACATGGAGTACACGCATGTCAAGTTTTCAGGTGACTCCAGTTTTGGGGTAACAGCCAACACACTGTCAGGGTGACCACTGAAGGGAACCGAGGTAGATTGGCAGGATGGGCCAGGAGGAATCTTGTGCAGCCCAGCATGGATGCAAGCAGAGTCCAGGCCCTGAGAGGAACAGCCCCCTGCAATGACACAGGGGAGGAATGACCACCTCTGCAGAAACAGCCCTGGAGGTCACGGCAGACAGTGCTTTTGGACCCCTGGAGGTCCCTTCCAACCTAAATTGTATGTTGATGATGAATACATGCAGAAATAGTCTGTCTCTTTTTTCATATTGTCATTTTGGACTCTGCTCTGTCCCCTCCCTTGAGACACAGCTTTTCAATGTGAGATTCTTACAATTCAAGGTTTTTGTTCTGAAATACGCTCACTGCTTTATTCCAAGTGATATACCTCGGGTATCCCAATATATTTTACTGATGCTGACTAATAGTTAAGCTAATTTCTGGTGTAGCCAATTAACTCGGGTCCCTCACGCGCTTGTACAAATCCACCGTTGATATTGCAGTGGTTGTTCCCATCTCCCTGTGTATGGGTGTCATCCGTGCTGCAGCCACAATGTCTTTGCAGACTCCCCGTGTCTTTATTTTTTTCTGTAATTGTTGTATTCTCATGTTTCACAGCCCAGTTGGAGTTGACTCACCTATAACTATCTCAGGTCTTTAATTCATGGTCACACCTACAGGGGAAATGTCTCTGGACATGAGAGAGGAAGGGGAGGAGTTTCAGTTCATGATTTCTGTTGTGCCAGGGCCACAGGAGCCCCTCTCCATGGGTACTTCACTGCCTGCTGGAAGCTGTGCTTTTGATGTTGGTGATACCCATGAAGTGAACAGCTTTTCTTCAGGACTGGTGACTTTCATCCAAAAATTAGGTGTTTGCTTGCTCCATTTGATCTTAAGTAAAGTCCAGCTTTGCTGAGCCTGAGCCCCTGCCTTTTAAGGGACACAGGACTGTTCCTCCTTTAAATCTGATTGCTCCTTGGGGTTGATTCTTGCCTCTTGAAGTCACTGGAAGAAGTCCTGTGGTCTGAAAGACGTATTGTGGATCCGGTAGATAATCAATGCCCCAGACATTCCTCATGCAAGGGAAAAAGAAGGAAAGCAGAGTAGATCAGTGTGGTTGGAACAAGCAGAAGTACTAGACCCTGGCAGACTTACCCTTCCTCTCTCACCCTCTGTCACTGGCTCCATCCATGCTCACAGCAGCAAGCGCCTCACACGTCACCGTGATGGAATCGGGATAAAAATGGAGATGGGCAGGAGATTTGCAAGGCTCCATTCCACCGGACATTTTGGTTCTCTGTTGCTCCTTCTGCTCTGACAAATTCAATATTTTTAATGAGCCCTGATAATTAAAACTACCTTGGCATTTAATGTGACTATTACTGCAAAAGACACAAATAGCACTTCCAGAGACTGTGCTACCACGGTATGTTCTGCTGGATTTGTAGCTGATAATTCGCAAGGCAAAAGATGCTTTGGGTATTTTCCCCATGGGAACAAAATCAAATGCCATCTTAATTTGTTATTTGCATTATGAGCAGACATCCTACTAATCTTTCAGATTTTTAATTATAGTGAGAAATAATGGAGAGTAATAATAATTTGGCATCTATTACTCTCAAAAATGAAAATACCATTAAAACTCATGTACACAATAATAACTACATGCTTGTTTCATAATTTGAAGTGCGGGCAAAGTTTCTGTATCCCTCTCTTCTTTTTATAGACAACTGAAAAATAACAACCTCACTTAAAAAATATTTTCAAATCTTTTTCTATAAGTCTTTTTTTTTTTTTCCTTCCTTAGTGTTTTCCAGGGTGCCTGACAATACAAATTCGTACCATTTTGTGTATTTTTATTGTGATCTTAATATACTCGGTGGCTCAAGGATGTGTGGTGAGTATTTAAATCAAGTATTGCTTCATTTATCATTCTGTTTAAAGAACAAGCTGGTACAGATCCATCAAACACAGGCCATATTCTCATCTGGTGAATTCCTACTCTTACTATTCATACTTGCAGAGCCTATTTCTTCAAAATTAAAGCCTTTTTGCTGTAATTTGAACTTTCACTGCCCTGAGTCAGGGTGTTGAATTAGGAAATGGCCAAGCTATTACCAAATTTCACAGATAATGCCTAGTCAGCACCTATAGAAATGTTGATATCAAACCCTAGTATCACACAGTCTGCTGCTGTCACATACTCTATGGGAAACTATTTTGGAGTGTTTAACTTGCTTACGGGTTCAACGGCTGGTATTTTGTGACAGGCAAGGCATGATGTCAAACAACATTACTTACTTCTGTGTGGCAACTTATAGAACATCTTGCTGTGTAATAACAGGGGGATATTGTCTGTCCAGGCAGATCAGAAAAGATCATGAGATCTTTTATATATCTTTTTTAAATATGGGTGGTATTGCGTAACGAGAAGAGGTACTTAGGCTGTGCTGCTCGCATGAGCCATTCACATCTACTCTCTAGGAAGCTTCTCTTGTATGAAGTGAACTTCATAAAATCCTAGAATCATAGAATGGTCTGGGCTGGAAAGGACCTCAAAGATCATCCAGTTCCAGCTCCCAACTTGCTCAATACTTCTGAAAATTGAGCTTCTTTTGCTGTAGATTAGCAGCTCGTTCTACACGGGAGACTTGAATGTCAAATGGGATTTAAACTTCCACCAAAGTGTTTGGCATTTAGTTGCCTTGTCAAATTCCTAGCACTCAATTTCAGCATTTTGGCTGCTAGTGCTAATGAATTAAACATGGTAGGGTACCCAAAGGAAAGGAGCCATGCAAAAATAGCACAATTGGAACTGCTGAGAAGGCAGATGTCTCAAATCGTGCCTCTCTGCGGGGTTGAGGCAATGTGTTCTGTCCAATTGGAAGGCAGTGGTTTCATGAGCAATTCACGGTGCTGACTGAGACGCCAAGCCCCTTCTTTTGTATTTTGTGTATTCACTCATCCCTGGACCTGCCCTGAGAACATCTACCAAGCTGATTTCCATGATGGAGAAGAAGATCCCTTGTCTCTCTTGGTACCTCTCAGGACATCCCAAAATGACAAATAATCGTCGCCTAGGGCGATGTTGAACATTGGTGGAAGAAGGCAGATGAGGATTCCGAAGTTCTGGCCTTCAACAAGGCAGTGATCATTTAGTTACAACCTAGAAGAGATCACAAATACGACTTAGAATAGGTCACAAATATAACTTTATCCTTTACTGAAGCAAAAATACTCTGTAACCATTGAAATGCTTAGGAGAAATGTTTAATCAGTAGAAATGATTAGCTCCTGCAACGTAATGTCTCTAGGATTCTCAGCTAGCAGAGGAGCTGGGTGTTGAGGTTTCACTTTTAATTGTCGAGCACGTGGTGTTTTCCTGGGTGGATTGCACATCACTGATGAAGCACTCATGCACGCCCACGTGTTCGGGTGAGTTTAGCATCAAGAGCGTTTTTAAGGATATTGAACAAAATCACATTGAATGGATTTTTCACTTCATTCTTTCTCTTCTCGTTTCATAATGTTAGCCCCTATAAGTTTAACTCACATTTTATCTGTTACGTCTCATCTTTTTAAATTACTACAACCCCCTGTAAAATATGTTGCTTAATCACCTTTCAGGTTGTCAGTTATTTTACAGCGCGCTGTAAAATGTCATTATCGGTGATTAGCATGAAATAAAAAGGTCTAATAACACCCTTCAAAAGAGAAGCTTAAGTACAGGGCAGAGCTCATGCGGCGGTGCCTGTTAAAATCAATTTCACACTGCCATCCCACTCTCCCCATTTCTGCTAACTCCTATCCTCTCCCTTCGTTAGGGGTGAAGGTTAGAGTGCAATTAAAAGTGGAGCTCTAGGGACCTGCACTGTTTGCCAGAAATTCCTCCCTTCCTCGGGTAACAGCTCTGAGCCACGTACATGACTTTGCCTTTGGAAGAAGTATGTTAAATTTCCTCAAATTTCTCCCCTAGGAAATGCACTAAAACATTTTTTTATTTCCCAGTCTAGGGAGGAAATGGAACTCCTTGGATACCTGACATGGCAGGGATAATTAACGATAACACCTTGTATTTGAGTCATATGTGATAGCAGAAGTAGCTCTGAAGTGGAGAAAAGATATTATTGATGTTTAGCTTTTCAATCAAGGATTCAAATGTTTTATTTTAAATTTGATTAATTGAAACTGATACCTTTTACACAGTCAATAAAACAAACGCTTCTCTTCCCGTGCCCTGTGCACGAACCTTTCTCACCCGCACGGCCACATAAAATGTTTACTGGAGTTTCTTAATTTCACAGGGATATGTTGGCTTGACAATCTCTTGGTTTTGAGCGTTGAAAGGGAAACTGTTTAACTAAGCCCAGCCTTTAATTGGTTGGCTTTGCTTGGCATCTAATGAGCAAAGAATGTCTCCCACCTAAAACTGAGCAAAAGAATGAGATTTTATTAGAGCAGTGAGCTGGATGGGAACCATATTTTCCCAACCAGAAACAAGCTACAGTCAGCCCCCAGAGCAGCTGCATTGCTGTTTATTTCCATATTTAACTTTCTCCCCTTGTCGCCTCTCCTGTCTCTTCCAGGTTGGCTGTATGCCTTGGGTTTGGAATGCCAATTCCAGCAGTTCAATAGTTATCATTTCTCCTGGTGGAACAAATAAAACCATGAATGAACTTCCATGCGACACAGCCCACTACGCTTTCCTTTCCTGCGTAGTGGGGACTCTCACCTTGGCAATATTTCTACGCGTATCTTCCTTGCCCAAAATGATTCTCTTGCTTTTTGTTACTATTTTGTACATAGTTATTCTGGAACTCAGCGGTTACAGAAAAGCAGTGGGGTAAGTACCTTGCAAAGTGAAGGCAATGGGGGTTTCTGCATAGATAGTCATGATGGTGACTACTCATCTGTCAGTTGTCCTCTGGCGTTCAGTGCTGCATGGGGCTGTAGACTCAGCAGAGGATAAGAGATGCTGAAGCCATCCTCTCCCCAGCAGTTGTAGGATCTAGTAATATCCATCAGCAGGAGACCAGCTTTTGGGGATCTAGCATCTGTTGCCCCATTATCCTGTAGAATCATAGAATCATGGAATGTGGTGAGTTGGAAGGGTCCCACCAGGATCATCCAGTCCAACTCCTGTCCCTGCACAGGACAAGCCCAACATTCACACCATGTCCCTGAGGGCACATGTTGGCCAAATGCTGCTGGAATCTTGTCAGGCTTGGTGCCATGAGCACCTCCCTGGGGAGCCTGTTCCAGGGCTCCACCACCCTCTGCCTCAAGAACCTTTTCCTCATGGCCACCCTCACCCTCCCCTGCCACATGGTGACATACCCCAGCTGTGAACACACCATAGTCTTAATTATAATATGAAATAGAAAATAACTTTTAAAGACTCCACTTCCCTATTTCAGCAGCCCTCAACCAGTTCCAATCTCATTCAAGCTTCTGACTTTTTGAGTGTTTTTCTCTTTCCTAACTAGAAGCGTACATGTGCATTACAGTAACATACAGCATTATCAAATCCTCCAGAATGTGAATGTTGGTGTGATGCAGTGAGCAGATTTACTGTCACCCATCTCCCTGCCTCTTCAGAAGAGGCTGGTGGTCAGGGGGTACCCACATGTTCTGAAGATATTAAAAATAGGCAGCATTAGGTGTTGGAAAACGTGGGCTAACCCGTTTCCTTTCCTTCTCTTTTCAAGGGGTGGCTCCTTTTATATGCGTGGCTATGAACCCATCCTAGCCATTTTGCTATTTTCTTGTGCTTTGGCACTGCATTCCAGGCAGGTGGACTTGAAGCTGCGTCTGGACTACCTCTGGGCTGTGCAGGTGAGTCACGGGGCTTCTCGTTCTAGTATCCGTGCACACAAAATGATGTTTGACTTTTGGAATTGGCTTGCAAAGACTTTGAGAACAAAGGAGACTCACATCATACATAGCCAACAGAGATGTGCCAATGCAGTACAACATGTATTTTTGGGAAACTTCTCAGTTGTTGGCTTAAAACTGGGAAAATTTCAGGCTCAAGGGCTGTTCTGGAAGTTGTAAGCACTTTGTGTACTCTTAGTCAGGATCACCGTGGGGCTAATCCTGTAAAAATGTGCTCCGATGAATAAAACCATTTGTGGCATATTCATAGAATCACAGAATCGTTTGGTTGGAAAAGACCTTTGAGATCATTGAGTCCAACTGTACCTGTCCACTGCTAAACCATCTCTCTGAGCACCCCATCTACCCGTCTGTTAAATCCCTCCAGGGATGGGGGCTCCACCACCTCCCTGGGCAGCCTGTTCCAGTGCCTGAGAACCCTTCCAGTGAAGAAATTCTTCCTCACATCCCATCTCAACTGCCCTGGGCACAACTGGAGGCCATTTCCTCTTGTCCTGTCCCTTGGTCCTTGGTTGAACAGACCCACCCCCACCTCTCTCCACCCTCCTTTCAGGGAGTTGTGAACTTGTATAAGCTGCAATTAAAAGGATTTCACAGACATTTTAATTTCCTTCAGCATGAACAACAGTCTTGTACTAACTAAATGATGTTTTAAACACTGAAATTATCCTGCAATTAATACCAGTGTTAATAAGAATAGAGAGATGGATGCTCGGTGGTCTGAGGAAGATCCATTTCCATAGATTGTTGTCTGCCACATCAGGAAAAAAAACAGGTTTTGAGGAAAAGCAGATTTCAAACAAGAAAAACTGATTTAGAAAAATTGTTTAAAGAGAAGTTAATCTAATTCCTGTGCATCTAGATTATGTCACCAGAATAGAGATAATACAGTATGATTTATGTACATCATGTGGAAAAACAAGATTTTTCTGATTGATGATAAGTTGTAAAAACATTTATATTTGTACTTACTGCTCACGCATCAATGGCGTTGTAGGTTGTTGATTTTGCTATGATTTCTCTGTGCCAAATTTAACCTTTCTGAATATCACAGTATTTCCAGAAATTTTTATTTTTATTTTTTTTTTTTTAGAAACAGGCAGTGGGAGGAGAATTTAATTTTCTGCGTAACGTTGTTAGGTGAGACTGTGTGCCTCATCTGACAGCAGCAGAGAACAGCAAATACAGGAGCATTGCTTATGCAAATTATTCGACAAAACTGGGAGAAAAGAGAACAAATAAATATAAGCAATAAATTTAGGAAGAAGCAAAAACTGCCCAAAAAATGGAGTTGCTCACTCAGCCGGGATTTGTCAGGGGAGGCAAGTAAGAATAATACAATGAAGTGACCATTGCATTCTGTAGGGCACACGAGAATGTCACTCGGCTGGCCTTTCTGATCCCTGCCCCTTGGCAGAAATACGGATGTTACAGTGGCAGGTGAGACTTGCCCAATGGGCCTCTTGCAAAGCTGGCCCTCCAGCAGCAGCGGTGTCAGGGGCTCCTTCCCTGGGCTTGTAGTGCCACCTTCAGGTACAGTAATGATTATTTCAGCCCAGAAGACCAACCTTGTCCCGGGATGCATCGAAAGCAGGTCGAGGGAGGGGATCGTCCCCTCTACTCTCCTCTGGTGAGACCCCACCTGCAGTGCTGCCTCCAGTGCTGGGGCCACCAACAGCAGAAGGACATGGAGCTACTGGAGCCAGTGCAGAGGAGGCCACGAGGATGATGCGAGGGCTGGAGCAGCTCTGCTGTGAGGACAGGCTGAGAGAGTTGGGGCTGTTCAGCCTGGAGATGAGAAGGCTCCGGGGAGACCTTCTAGTGGCCTCCCAGTAACTGAAGGGGCCTATAAGAAAGATGGGGACAGACTTTTATCAGAGCCTGTAGTGACAGCACAAGGGGTGATGGATTTAAACTACAAGAGGGGAGATTCAGGCTGGATTCAATGCAGACATTTTTTACATTGAGGGTGGTGAAGGGATAAGCAAGCCCAGAATGTTTGGGTTTGGTTTGTTGTTTCTTTTTTTGTTATTCAGAGCATGAATTCAGTTTGCAAATCTCTCTGTTGTCCAGAGTAAAATTTGTACATTCCAGTATGATGTAAAGGTGGAGTCGTAAGCTTGGTTTGGGTTTTCAGCTGGAGAAAGCTTTTTATTCTTACCATTAGAACATTTAGATTCCAACAGTCAGACTCAACACAAGAGGCCATTACACACGTTTATAGACAACAGTAAGTCAGAGAGAGAGTTACACCCCCAAAACAGGGGAAGGATATTTTAAGGAAAACAGGGCATGAAATGTAAACATTGAAAAAAGTGTCAGGAAAGCAGCTCACAAACTGGAAATTGCTTAGAGTAAATTTCAGGTGTATTTCCTGCAGACCTTAACTGCTGTTTAATGTTTCACCTCTGGAATAAATCCTGATTCTTATTACAGAAATTAGAGGAGGAGCTGAAAATTCGTTTCAAAAGGGAATGATTGCTGAAGAATTTATGTTTATAAAACCAGTTCTCTTTCAGCATTCTTTCTGCTTGGAAAGAAATTTAAGAATACAGAAGCAAACTGCCAGGCGAAGCGGGCTGTGTGATTTGACTAAAATGGTTGTTTCCTAGGTTTTGTCATGGGAAGCAAAATCAGCTTCCTGAAAAGAGAAAAAAAAAAAAAAAGTCACATGAAAAGAATATTTTAAGACCATACAAAGGCAAGAGGTGACTGGTTTTCTCCTGCTAAGAGAGGAACGGAGAGTGAGAAAAGATTGTGGCCTTTGTAATAGATCAGGAGAGCAAATTCTAGATACAAAAGGGTGACCAGCAGAGATGAGGGCAGATTCCTCAGTGGTTTCTCAACAATGCCTGAGAATTTGGCCATCCAGCCTTCTGCTGACTGTAACTAGACAAACACCATCGCACCGGGATGATGGCAGATTTGCGTTCCAGTTCTGTGAGCGTGGCTGAAGAGCACAGAATAAGGTGTGATTTCTGCAAGATGAATTACGTGGTACTGAGCAAATGTCTCTAATTGAAGTCGGGATGTGGGGCCAGTAGTCTGGAAGCAAATTCCAGAGAAGTAATTTTGCAGAAGAGTCTCCTAATACTGGGCTGGGATTTGCAAACCTGGGAGTCCCAAATGAGATCCCCAGATATTCAGGATTTTTCCAACAAGATGGATTTTCAGAATTGTTTCCTATGGTGTGACTCCTGTGAGCCCAGGCACTCGTAACAAGGTACCAGGGCCTTGGTTGCAGCACCTCAGCTGGGGTCCCTCCTAGGCACGTGTTCTGGATGCTGCCATTCACAGAAATGAGAGAATTCCTGTTGTGCACAGCAATTCCTGTGCACAGGACCTGCATATCTTTTCATTACAAATACCAGAGTAATTAAAACCAACTAGAAATTCAAA
>NW_010319975.1:0-19261 GCF_000700745.2 Antrostomus carolinensis
CAGATATCAGGGTGGTTGAAGTCCCCCATGACCAGGGCTTGAGAATGTGAGGCTGCTCCTATCTGCTTACAGAGGGCCTCATCTGCTTGGTCTCCCTGGTCTGACGGCCTGTAGCAGACCCCACTGTAACATCCCCTTTCCCTGCTATCCTGACCCATAAACTCTCAGTTAGCTCCTCATCTATCCCCAGGTAAAGCTCCATACACCCCAGCTGGTTGTTGACTTAGAGGGCAATACCCCCTCCTTGTCTCTCCTGCCTGTCCTTCCTGAAGAACCTGTATCCTTTCACTCAAAAGCTCCAGTCATGGTATCCTTACCATCCCTGTGATGCCAATCAGGTCGTATCCCTGCAGGCAGGCACACATCTCCAACTCCTCTTGTTTATTCCCCATGCTATGTGCATTGGCATAGAGGCATTTAAGTTGGGCCCCCAGTGAAGCTGACTTACTGGCGGGAGCAGCTGGAATTCCACTGTGGTGCTCATCAGGCATGCTCCCCCTGGGGTTATTGTTAGAAGGGCCAGTTACATCCCCTTCCCCCTTCCAATAGCTATGCTCACTTCTACCTCTACTTCCTCCTTGCTTGCTCTCAAAGAGCAACCAGAGGATAGAAGAGCTCTGTCCTGCCAGGGAACTAACACAAAAGCCAAAGTTAGTAAATCACTGTGCACATGATGACAGCAAATGGCAAAGGCCAATCCTATGTATCACTATAAAAAATAACATTAATTGGGATGCTTTGCAATTTCCTGTACAACCCATAATTAGGTTAGATAAGAAACTAGCAGTGTCTAAGTGCTATAAATGTCTAAATTAAGTTATTTTGAAAGTGCTTGGCACTTTGACATTTGAGAGTTCAGAGTAATTGGGGTATTGAAATAAAATTGCTTCTGTTATTTAAAAGGTCATTATCTTCTTTGGGTAAATATATGAAGACTATTTTCCACTCTACTGAGCCGTTCTATCTGGTACAATTAGACCTGCTTGAGTAGATTTCTAGTGGGCCTCCTCCCACTTATCACAGTCCCAGCACTGCCACAGGGAAGGGCCTGTAAATATACAGCCCAAATATGGAGTATGTATTCCGCTCATAATTGGGTTCTGAAGAGCGAAGAGCTGCCCAGAGCTTCAAAGAGACACCCACCATGAACACCACAGGCTGCTACACCCAGCAAGGTGGCAACTGAGTCCTTACACAAACTAAGTCAACAAATGCAGTGTTACAGGCAGAAACCAGCCTGCCAGGCAAAGGCTTTGGAGCAAATCAGGATTTCACCTTTCCAACCAAGTTACCTTATAGTCTGGCAGCAAGTCTGGTGATTTCAGTAACACTACTGGAATCCCTTGTTTACAACATACGTGGTCCCACTGTCATAAGATATGTCTTTTGCTGGCTTACCAGCTCTGGTGCTCTGCAACAGTGACAGTTAAAGATGGGAACATAAATGACTACACCTTGACTGCATTGTATTTTGGTTAGTCCAGTGATGTCAGTAAAATAAGAGGACACAAACACATAAGACATTGTCAGAAGAGTCTGGACTTGTTACTGTGTCTCTACTGGAGATTGCCATAGCCAGGAGACCCTGAGGAATGGTCTGAGCACAGGAGTGGCCAAAGAGCACCCTCGCTGTTCATTCCAGTGGCTTAATCCCTGTGCTTTCCCCATGGGAGCTGAGCATCCCACCAAAACTGAAGTAGCTATGGGAGCAGGACTTCATTGTCCCTCCTGGCCAGGGAACAGATGTACAAGAGAGAAGCAAAGTCCTTAGAGCCTCCTGCCCAAACTGAACAAGGAGACAATTTCTGACCTGAAACAGGGAAAGTTCCCATGCTGCTGTTGCAGCCACCCACACAGAGACAGCTTCTCCCACATCAGCTCCAGCCACCCAGCCAGCACACTCACCATTGCTCCCTCAGTGACTACCCTACACCAACAACTCTCCACATGCATAGGATTGCAGAATCACAGAATCACAGAATATTAGGGATTGGAAGGGACCTCGAAAGATCATCTAGTCCAATCCCCCTGCCGGAGCAGGAACCTAAATGAGATCACACAGGAAGGGGGCCAGGTGGGTTTTGAATGTCTCCAGAGAAGGAGGCTCCACAACCTCCCCGGGCAGCCTGTTCCAGTGCTCTGGCACCCTCACTGTAAAGAAGTTCCTTCTGAAAATGCAACACTTGAGTATGAACCACATTGAGTGATCACTGAACACAGGTGCAGCTGTCCCCATCACAAGGCCTACATTTGCTCAGTACTCATTACAGCAAATATTACTCATGGTCACCAAGATCCAAATGTTCTGCTGAAGGCTGCCTGGTTCTAGATACCAGGTTTCCATAAGACATTTAACTCCAGTGCAGCGAACAAGGGAGTTCCATTTTAAAAATATCACATGGCAAACTTCCAGGAGCCTCCTGACACTTGGGAAGAGCTCTGATCACAACCCGTCTGTAAGGCAAAAAGCATAGTGAAGGTTGTCATTCCTCCACCAGCCCTGTTCCCTCTCACACCTCCACACCAGCCTGTCAGACTTCAATGACAGTAATTGCTATGCACACGTCTAAAGACCGACACCAGTAATGTGTAAACTAGTCTGATTCCTAAGGATGCATGTGAACATAAGCAAACAAATCATTCTAGCTACCTGTCTCAGAGGTGCTTAGTACTGAGCAGGAGAAGACAATAGAGCTGGGATCAGGTCCAGAGCTTTTCTGGGCTTCTTTTTCAACTTCCTTGGGACGTCCCTCATGAAAGATAAGACATAAGTGCAACAGGCTGCATTTTCATGCAGAAGAGAGCACATTCAAAAAAATTGTTTTAGCTCATATGGTTCTCAGGTAACTTAACTTCTGACAGCCATAGAAAATCATGAATTAAATTATCTTCTTACGAACATTCTTGTAGCAAGCTTTGAGATCCCTGTATGAAAAGGACCTGGGAACAGCAGCACATGGTGAAAATCACAGGGGAATATTTCCTGTGGGAGTTACAGATCGGTTTGCATGGATTTCTCAAAAAAGGTTTGAGCAAATTCTTTTTTTATGAGGATGCAAAGGCCCTGCAGTGCACAGGCAGCTCTGCAAATATCGCTTCACTGGCATTTATTAGCCAAGAGAAAGCTACAGAAATCAGACAGTATTTAATGCTCACTAACATTTATAAGAGTTCTATTGCTGAACAAGAAGCAAGATGGTCTGTGCAATAACCAAATAAGTGTGATTAAGGCATTTTAGGGTTTATGGTCCTCAATCAAATTAAACTGATTTTTAGAGTCACATAAAGGTTGTGCTGTTCAACATTTCTCTTCTTGGTTTCTCCACAGGGCAGAGTTAAGACTGTGCCTTATTTATGCGTTTCTTATCCTAATGGGATTGGATTTCTTTCAAGGGTAATTCTCACCCTGAGCTACTTATCCCTTGCAAAAAGTTGGTTCTGAGATAATTACAATACTCTGGTGATGTTCTCACCGTGCCACTTAGAGTAACAATGGAGTTATGCTGAAAGTATTTGCTGTGGAATTGCTCTACTTGCTTAACTTTTCAAGCATATTCTAGATCTGCTACCCCAACATCCCATGTGGCCATTAGAGAATCAGTATCACTTCAAGATACCCACCAAGAAGGTACCACTACTGCCCCTGAGCTAGCACCAAGCCTTGCCTATGTGTCAGTGAGATCTACCTCCACACCTAGAGCTGTCAGAATTTCATGGATATTGATCATTTACCAAATACACAAGAAACTAACACAAATATAAATGTAGGTGCTTGTAAGAGGGCTGGTTTCACAGCTGATTTTTCAATCATATATTAGAAATTTCTAGCAAAAACCTCGTGTAACAGACTTGCCTGCAGAAAAATGACCAGGTAGCATCCTACCACTGTCACACACACTGGCTGTATTAGACCTAGGAAATTTCAGGACTGCAACATGCTTACATTTGTGCCTTAACTCTGCAAGCAGAGAGTGGTGTTTTTGGTACTTACAGTATGCATTTCTTTCCATGATGTACAACTCTGCAAAAAGACCCTCTAGAGCTAAAGAAGAAACCAAAACTTTCTCAGCCAAGCACCATTGTACAGCAAATAATTCCTAATCAGAATTTTCACCAGGAGGAAATTGTAACCCACTTCTATCCATTTACTTTTTATATTCTCCTAAATTAAAATGTTCTGATCATTAGAACAAGCCTGACTCAGGAAGACATTAATTCTTAACCTGCTGACTCACACATGCACTTTCTGGATTTGTTCTCTGTGATTCAAAACAGCAGCTGATGCACCTCACCCCTCTCTTGAAGGTATAAGAGAACCGCCTTTAGGCACAAGGAGATGAGCCTGTCAAATCCATTCATGGCTACTCTACAGCTGGCCTCTTCTTACATCAAACAAAGTCAGGTTGGTGTCTAGAGCATTGGAACCATCAGTGCTGCTGTCCAGGCTGCAAAGTAGGTGCCAGTGCCTGCTCTAGGAAAGAGAGTATCTGATATCCTTCAAATTCTCATAAAGTGTTAAGGAACTTGATTTTTCATACTTTCTCCATCTGCACTAGGGACACAAATAGCACTTAAATTTATTACCCTATGGCCTCAGCTTTCTTATACTACAAATACCCACTTCTACCTCGCAGGGTGATTGTGAAAGTAAATCCTGAAGTATGTCTCTCATACTGATATTCCAGAGAACATCAGTACAAGACCAGGAAAGAAGGCAGTGAAGGAAGAGAATGAAAGAATATGTTGACCAGCTGTGTCAGATCTTCATCCTCACCCTTTCCATGCATTTTGCCTGCCTTGAAAAAAAAAACAAGTCAGAGATTAGGAAACTAAAGATTGCAACATAACACATGTTCATAATGGGGCTGGATAAAGGCACCACTGTCAACCTAGGAATTCCTACCTTCCCTTTGCAAACAAAATAGCTTTTCAGAAGGCATGCATACATTTTCATGCAGATTCAAGGAAGGAGGAAGAGTAGGAACGGAGATATTAACATACCTGTATGTTAATAAGAACAAAGATATCACAACACTTAACATTTGTTTGAAGCCTCAGTATTTTCTGATCTCATGGTATCAAAATTAGAATATGTTAATTTTATTAAGCTACATTGCTCTTTGGCATAATCAAGGCAGTTTTACTTACTAGCTATTATTTTTGAAATACAATGTATCATGCCAAATTCAGCATCTAAAATAACATTTAAAATATAAAAGTTTCCCCAGGACAAATACTGCAAAGTGTCGCTGTCTGTGTGCTTGTCTGTCAGTGTATCTCACAACTTTGGAGTCCATTCCCTAATTTCAGTCAGAGCTGACTGCAGGTCAGTCCAACAACTCCTTTGAGATTCAGTCCCCAACCACAGGCTTCCAGTTTCTCTGATTCTTTCAGGCTGTGAAGGGTAATTTTCTCTCCATCCAAAAGGCTGAAAATACATGAGTTCTTGGGTATTTCTTCCTACCCATCCACAGACCAGCAGTAGACTCTTCCCCAGTCATCACCAACTAAGAACTTGGAGGAATTTCTTGACAAAGAAAGAAAAAGAGAAAAATGTTTAAGAACACAATGCAAAGAGGATCAAAGCTTTCTCCTGTTTGTGTAGCAATTAGGAGGATGCAACATTCAGGGGAATGGGTTAATGTTACTGTTAAATTTGAAGAACAATGACATAGAGTAGACAAAGATTTGAACTTCAAAGACTGAACTTAGAATTGCATCCAAAGTTTACTGGAGTTCAGTGGATTAGTTGTGGACAATCTAACCAGATGAGAAGCTCTCACCCTTCTCTGAAACTGAATGAAACATGAATGTTAAATAATCTGCTGGCTATATTCAGAATTCAGACTTGTTAGCACATAATGTCATGGCTTCAGTCACTGAAATCTCTGCTGCATGCAGTGCCTCCAACACTAGTGAAACTAACACTCCCCCCCAACTTTCCTACCTTCAATGCCTATAAACATCACCGTCACTAAGTGCTCTAATTCTGAGCATGCAGAATATAGGAATCATTTTAGCAACTATCAAAAAGCCAACACTTTTGGAGAGAAAGAGAGCAACTGTTTTACAATACACTGAAATATCCTGGAGTAGGAAATAACAACAAATATTACAGACAGATGAAACTGCAGGAGGGGGATTGAGTAAACCAAAATACTGCTGGCTGTGCAAACTGAGTGGAATTTAACAACAAAGTTGTCCTTTGGCCAAAAACTTCCTGTTTACATTTTAAGGAGACAGCACCTCCTTAAAAAAGAAGAGAAAAAAAGAAACTCCTAGGATGGCGTCTTTCCTATGATGCAGAGACAGTGTAGCAGCTAGTGATCTCTACAGCTATTCTGGCTGAAAACTGTTATTTCTCCTTGGTTGTCCCTTATTTGACCATCGACTATCCCAACATCCTTCCTTTCATACTGTTAGCCAGGTCAGCTCCCAGAGTGACTGCATTTGGCTAAGACAGCATGATTCAACTGAGATTTAAAACAAAACAAAACAGCCAACAAAAAAATTCCCAAAACCAACAAAACCTGAAACCTCAGAATAAAATAAACTCCCCGTGGAACTAGGGCAGAGCAGTTGAAATCCTCTAGCTGGCACGGTGCCCTCTGCAGGCCACCGGCTGCAGTAGAAAGAAAACTACAGTACCTGGATACAGCCAGCGCTGTCACGGCTGGGCTGGTCTTACTTGGCTTTCCAGTCAAGGCAAGGCTCGGATTCAGTTCCCGACAGAGAACAAGATGTTTTCCACACTTGTTACCTGTTGTGTGGGTTAAAAATAAATATTTAGAAAGTGTCTGGGGGCAGCATGGATGGGATTGTTATTATTTATGGTCAGCAAGTTGTTAAGTTGCGAACAAATATATTTAATCTCAGTCTGCGCTGTTGCAAAATAGGCCCATCCCAATTTAATTTGTGGCTATGATAGTTACATGTGCTGACGTGCGGCTGTATCAATTGTGTGCTAAATTGGATTTGTGTATTATTGCTTTCTAAATTGCATGCCTAGTTCAGCAAAATTGTTCATCAGTTTTCACTGGCTCTATACTTAATAAGATGCCCCACAATACTTTGCTGCCAGGATATAATACAGCCCATAATTGCCTAGTAAAAAGAAATTACATAAAGTCTTGGTATTATCAACTTATCTAAATCTGCTCATAACAGAACCAATAATTAAATGCTGAGAACCTTTCACGTACACACACATACGTAGACACACACCTAACAACATAACTCAATCATAGTCTACTTTGGTCTTTTTAATGACTGTGTTTTGTATTAATTTTATTTCCTTTAATGCATGGAATGACATGTGGGAATATTTGTCCATTTAAAATAATTCTGAAGTCATCTGAATAGTTTAAGGGAGCACGTCACTGCTTTAATTACACCTCTCAACTCTTTAATAAAGAATGCTGTCACTGTATGTATCTGAGAACAGGTGTGTGTGTCTACACATCACCAGATGCCTGGTCAATGCTTCTCTTATGATCCTCTCTGAAAAAGGCAAAACCAGGAGTATTCTACAATGCTCCCACGGGCAGCTTTTAAGTCCTGGTTTGGAGAACGGTTTAAGATACAAATTTTTAAAATAGCTAAAATCTCGGTTCGCTCAAAGACATTCCTATGCAATTGTACCTGAGTAAATAGGACATGGAAATAAATGCCACAGGAAGTTATGGGCAAGAATTTAGGAAATTCTTAAAACAAATTGGATGTTTCTACATGCAAAAATAATCTGCAAAATGACTACATAATACTACAAAGGTTTTGAAAGGAATGATAAGTCTTTTGCTTTGATTTACAGCAATCTGATTAGAGACCACAATGAAACCAAATACATGGCTACCACAGTCAGACTATTTAACATCTGGCATCTCTGGTGTTCTTCCACCTTCCATAGAAGAATCTAGCTTTAGCTACTCTTGGATTCATGACAAAAGGTAGGATGAGCATCTGGTTTGGCATTTCCAATATGCCTCTGTATGTATAAATACTTTCACATAGCGATCTAAGTAATGTAGATGCTGAGTTCCATGAACAACACATCTGAAGACCTCGGTGGTAATGCCCAATTACTATAGAATATCTTTTTATGCAGATGTCACATCTATAGCTCTATATTTATGCAAATTGTGTGCCTAAAATTGAAGTAATAGAGAATGTCTGTAATGAGGATCACAGCAAATAAGTGGCATCAATTATACATACTAACACCACAATTCCTTTCTCTTATAAAATGTGCTGTGAAGAGAAGCAAGCTGTGCTATTTAGGATGTGCCTTTAAAGCTCTTTGGCAGGCTTCAGCTCCTATATTTGTTGGAACAGAGAAGTGAGCTGGAGATGCTTTTAATACCAATCAGCACCATAGCCCCATCATCTTATTAACCTCAGCTCTGTGAGAACTCCAGGGTATCAGCTTCAGTTTGGCACAGCTTTGAACAAGCAGCTCCATGCACTAGGGCCTGCTGCTGGCCTCCCACCAGTTTGAAGGGCCTCTGACCTCATTTAAGGTGGCAAAGACAACAAATTTCTCTGTTCCATCCCAGTGCAGGATCTGGCACTGCCCACTCTGACGCTGTGCCAGAGTACTTTGGTACAGGACATCAGCAGAGGTGCCAAGGGAATGGGCTTTATGGAGCCTTGGTAGTTCATTAGTTTCGGAGGTTTATGCAGAAAGATGGTCTATCAAGCTTGACAGAACCCATGACAGAGCCTATGAAGAAGTTTTCATCTTCATCCAGGCAGGATGTGCCCTTGAGACTGATGGTTCAGGGGTGCTCTCTGTCTCTAAGTTCGGGCAGTGACTACCCACTACTGCTGCTGGTTACAGTGACACGGCACCAGTTTCATTCACCATCTCCCCTTCACACCACTGTACTCACACACCCTCTTCTTCCTCACAACCAAACAAGGTCCGCAGCACACAGTCACACTGCAGTTCACAGCCCACCCTGTTGTCATACCAGTCTTGCCTGGCTCTTCCATCATGCCTTTCTGGGCTCTTGGTCCAGCAGCTTGGTCTGGGTTATTGGTGTATTCAGTCTTCCACAGCTGTGCCAGCAAGGAGGTAAAATGGAAAAAGCGTGGATTATAACAATGCAACAAGAGAGAGATGTGGGTGCCTGCTTCCTAGCAAGGTGCAGAAACTGGACTTCTAACATCAGAATAGGATTTTGCAGTTGTCTCTCCCTCTGCCACTGTGCTGCCGGGCATTACACTGGAGAAATGTATGCAGGGAGCTGGTGGGGTTGTGAGGCTGACATGCCAATGAGGATCCCAGTAACCCAGGAAGCTCTCCCACCAGACTGGAGGCAGAACCAGCAGTGAATTGCTGCTCCTGAGAAAGTATGACTCAATAAACTAAGCTGTGAACCAACTCTCAGAAGCAAGACTCAAACATATTTCTGATAGCAAATATAAATTTTGCTTTCAAAACCACATCAGAATGAAAAACACATTTTCAAAACTCTTCCTGAATGGCAAAACCTCCCCCATTCAGGAGGCTAAAAGTTGATAGGAAGCAAATATTTTACTTTGATTTCCAACTTGTGCCCTGTGTTGCCCTGCTAAGAAAGTGCCATGGGCTTTTATCGGGTCTGTTCCTCCATGTAGGATGGGATGGGACAAACTTCTGCCTCTGGTCTACAATGAATCAGGATTCCCTTCCCTCTCTCCCATCCACCTACCCTCACCACTCCATCTGTGCTTCCTGTGATGATGATGCTGCGTGTGTCCCAGTCCATCACTTCAGCAAAACAGCAGCAAACAACATGGCTTTTGGGGCTGGAGGTGGTGTTAATGCTTGCAAGAAGTTGGCCATTGACTGTCCATAGATAAAGGTAAGATCCAGCACAAGAGATAATATCACCCTGTAACAAAGCAAGAGGCAATATTTAAAAATCCTACACTCATCCTCCTCACAAGTCTTAAGTGCTCATTATAAATTACAGAGTTGGTCTGACTTAAATTCTGACCTTTGTTTTCCTTCCGGGCAGGATGACATAAACCAGAGAAAGTAAAAATGTCATTCTTTCTCAAGAAAAATTGTGACATCTTTACATCATAGAAACCCAAAATAACTTCTCAGATTTAGCAAGATAATGCAGAAACAAAGGAGTTTTTTGCATTTTTTTAAATGAAAACATATCTTTAAATGTTCCCTTTCTATTTTCCAGAAAATCCAGGCTTCTAGTAAAAAAGTAGACTGACCTAGCTACTGTCAGGGACAGGGACTGTGCACAGGTGGTGCCTAGCACAGGTTCTGGGACAGGACTAGTGCTCTTTTAAGTTTTACAAATAAGCATTCTCTTAAACAAGGACACGTGTTCACCGGCTCAACCACCGAAGCCTTTAGTGATTTCACAATCCTCCTCTGCCCCTCACAGGGAGCTTAATGTCATCGCATTTTTAGACTGTGTTTTGCATTTGACCAATGACCAGCTCAGCTTTCAGTGAGCTGCACTTCCAATGCAGAAAACATCTTTTGGAACTGAATCTCTCCTCTCCCTTCCATGCACGGTCAGAGTCTTACCACAATCTGCAGGTAAGGAGTAAACACACAGGTAATCCCTTAGCGGCAAGAAACACACAGAACTAAGAGTCAATGCTGCAATTTTAAGTGATCTTACCAAAAGTGCATTTTGATCAAGTTACTAATTGAAATTCCACCTAACCTTCCCACCTTTGATGCACTAAGAACCAGTTAAATAGAAGATCATCAGCAAAGTCATCTGATTCTGGCAAAGGCCAGTGTGCCCTTAAATTAGCAGCATGCATCTGGTTTAGATCAACTAACACTGCACTTCACCCCTGCCTGATTTGGGGCCGAGGCTGCTCACACTGTAGGGCAGAATTCTGAAGATAAAACAAGGATAGTGTGTTCGAAACAGAGTTGCCAATAATTAAAGAGATTAAATTTCAGCTACTTTATCTGCATGAGAGTACATAATGTCCAGGCATTTGGTAATGATCTACAGTGTTTTACAGGTCTAGATCAGGGATTTAAAACTAACTGAAATCATTAGTTACTGCAAGCTTTTACAATCCTCCTTAGCTTATAAACTTTTTGGGACAGCCTTTTTATTTTGTTTCTACGTGACACAAACATCATGAGGTTACGATCTATAAATGGAGCATCTGTGGTTCAGAAATCTGTCTCCTTCAAAACTTTTCTTCAAAACATTCTGAATTTTCCAGAAAAAAGTCTTGTTATCAAAAATGTAATTTTGTGTCAATCAAAATATTTAATTTAGCACAACAGAAGTATTTTGTTTCTATATTCATGTTACTGTATGTCTGTGTATATATATATATATATATGGTCTGCTGAAGCCACTGGCCATTGTACACTAACTAGGACCCATGAGGCTGGGAGCTGAGCTGGCACTGAACAGATCACTTCATTCTCATCCTCAGTTACTAGCAATCTGACTGCATGGTTAAAAAAGCTGTGATACTAGATCACTATGTTTGCACAGACTAAGTAGAGAAAGCCTGCCTGGTTTACTGCTATGAACTCAATTTTGCCTTGCTTGGTACAAGTTTTGGTACTGGATCCAATCTTGAATTGCTTGAGCAGCTGGAATCCTGAAATCTAATATATTATCAGAGACAGAAAATACAAATGTACAAACAACATCTTTGGGAGGTAGAAGGTTGGAAAAAATCTCATACAGAGTGTTTACAGTAAAATCCAATACAGAGTATTTTCCTGTCAACATGCATGCAATTCTAGCCAGGCACAGACCACAGCAGACCTATTCCCATGGCTATCAAGGGCCCCTCCCACACCTGAGAGTAGAAGGGAAAGCAAAAAGCCAACACTGTCACTGCAAAGGTGTAAGGAAGTTGTCAGCTGAGGCAGCAGACTGAGGTCTAACATGTCTCAGCTGACATGGCTCTGCTGCATGGATGTCAGGAGAAATTAATGAAATAATGGAGGCAATTTGGTTGTGGGAGAGCCAAATCTAGGAGCTACTAGGGTAATACTTCATGCTCTGTAAACTGAAAGTTGTTTAATCCTGCTATCTACCCATCCAAAGATGCTTCTACTTAGCTACTCAAAGATGTTGCTTTTAGTGCTCGCCTCTCATCATTAAGAACACTATTAGCAATCTCTGTAGAAAGAAAAAAAAATCAATGTATCAGACTCTCAGGATGTTTTTATGTTGGGAAGAGCACCCATTAAATTATCATGAAATGTTCATGGATACATCAGAAGAAAGATGACAAATTAAGATCTTACTGTTGAATTGTTGATGGCAACAGAACAGAGGCTTGCCCTGTGGGCAGGAAGCTGGTTTATGTACGTCAGCTGGTTCAGGTCCCAAATGATGCAGGTTCTGTCATCAGATCCACTCACGAAAATGCTGTAGGTCACAGATGCAGCAAGGCAGGTCACTGCCTCAGTGTGCCCATACAAAGCCTGGTATGGGGAAAAAGCAACCAACAAACCACAGTAGAGGGTGGCTGATTTACTAGGGAACCATAGTCCTACTGTCCTTTGCTTAGTAACAACAAGCAATCTACTCATTCTTTGGACAACTGAAAAAGGGAATGAGGGGGAAATCCCAAAGGATCTTACAGAAGCATATTTGTCCTCAACTTGTGGTTGAGGGAAGTTGAGTCTCCAAGAGATTAAATTATTTGCCCCAAGCTGCCTACAGGGCAGCATTTTAGACACTACAACAGCCTTTTTTGGTCAGCAAAAACCCATCACTTTTCACTTCACTCCATGCAGTTTTAAGTAAAATTTATGCTTAGAAATAATAATTTCTCAATATTTTTTTTTAAAAAAAGAAACAAAACTTATCAGGGTGTATTTCAGTGACCTTCAGTCTTTCTGTTTTTCTGAACAAGTACTAATATTTTTCCAATTTTAGTTAAGAAGAAAAACAGCATTTGGGGATAATTTTTGCATCAAGCCATATATGAATTCCTTTCTCTTTCATCATAAACAAACATACTTTTTTTGTTTGGTTGTTTTTTTAATAGCTTCTAGAGATGTAAAGAGTACCCAGTTTAATTTAGCCTTAAGTAGTTTCATAAAGAAGACTACATTTTAGGCAATTTAATAGCACAGATAGAAATCATAGATAGAAGTATACTGACAACAACTGTTTAATGCAGCATTCTCAAATGGCAGCAGTATACATTTCTGCTGTGTAACCACCAATGACAGTAAAGCCTGTAGGGCAACAGAGAAAAAGCCCTTCACAGCTTTCCTAAAAAGCCTTTCAGGGCTCAATTTTTAGCTGCCTTACTGTGAAAAATCAGACCCACTAATTTTAATGTTGGTTTTAACAGTAAATGCATATTCCCTGCTGGCTTTCTCCACATGACACAATTAGCACATCTTCAGGGTCTGTCTCAGTTCAGCATGGAGCAGGAGAGCCACATGTCCCAGATGATTTTTGCAAACACATCTCATACTCTTTTCCAGCCTGTAACTGTGAGACTGAACTCTTGCTGGCTAACATGTGCTGCCACTTGCCAAGGTTACTAGGACAACAGTATTCAAACATTAATCCACTGGTGAAGAAGCTGAGCTGCAGCAGGCTATGTACTACTGAAGGTGACCTGCAACTGCGAGGGATTAATTTCAGTTTGTGATTTATTCCATTCACAAAAACTATCAAATAAAAATACTGGCACAAAATGAGGTCTCCTACAGTGGTTTTCAGAGGTCAGAAACACTCTCAAGTGAGCATAGAAAAGAAAGCTCAGTAATAGCTTTGGATTAGCTGTAGAACAGTCTCTTTATGAAGGACTGGGCATAACCCAGTGCCTGTGCTTGAGAACTGCACAAGACCTCTGTAAAATGGGCTGGGAAAAGGCAGGTCCAAGGGCTTTCAAAGCACAAAAGAAAATGTACCTAATGTGACAGTATCTAAACTGCCAAGTCAAACCAGGCCAAGCTCCTGCACAAGTTTTAATTTTTATTTTTTTCTTTTTTTTTTCTTTGTTTTTGGTTTTGTTGTTGTTGTTTTTTTTAAACCCAGAAAGATCCTAGCTGGCAGTGAAGTGCTTTAAATACAAGCTGAGTGTGGAAGGGAGGATTAGACCTGAGCCCAGTTACAATCTCAGCTTCAATCCACCAGCGTCTCAATCCATATTAACACAGAAACAGTTGCATGCTTTTAGCTCTCTACCATCCTCTCATTATTGCTCTGCAAAGACTGATAGGTTTTCCCTTAATGAGAAATATCCCACAGCATATCTGCAGAAAGAGCTGTGAGGACTATCTCCAGAGTAAATTCACAAATATCAAGACAAAAAAGACGACCAGCTTCACTGGAGGAATGCTTAATCCATGAAAACTTAAACCAAGTTTGACCATCCAACTTAACTGGTCGATGTGGACACAGACACTTCACTCCTATGCTCAACACCTCCCTGAGAGGTCTGTGTGGCAAACAGCACAGCTTGCCCAGATGCTTCTCCCAGTCTAGTGCTTCATTTTTCCAAGAAATTCGGGAGGCTGGATTGCATGGATCGCTCTGCTCATGAACACTGAGGGAACTGGTAAATTGCATGGATCAATACTGAGGCTTTTATGCTCAATCTTTAGAGTTCCACAAAACTGTGGAAGCAGTCCCTGCCAGAGAGGGAAAAGTGACTTTTTCTGCTGAAATATAGTTTCTGTACTTTACTACATTCCAAACCAGAATGTGTTAGTCCCATGAGACAGCTGGTAAGTGAATAGCATCCACTTTATAGCACATCAGCTTTACTTAAGCAAAGCTCACTCTCTCGGGAAAGATGATACAATTTTTTTGTTCAGCAGAAAAAGCAGCCACCATGAAACAGTGAATTACATGAAAGCAGCAAGTAATTCACTGGAAGTCATTTAGAACCATAGTTTAAATTTACATCTATACCAGACAGTCATCAAAAAAAGCCTCTGCTAGCAAAGAGAAGGAAAAATATAGAATTTGTCATTGCATGATCTCATGCCACTTTGTGGACTTTGGGTAATGTGGGTAATACCAGATTAATCACAGCAGAACACAAAAGCAAAGCCAATTTTAGATTGTTAAAGAGAAAGGCATTATACTGGAGATAAAAGACAGCCTCTTCAAGTAGTTGCCTGAAACCCAAACTGATCCCCTGACTGGTGTCATTTTGATGTTGGTGAAGATCACTGCTTATCCTTTTCTCTGCTGCTATTTCTTCCACTTCCATGTCCACATCCTGGTTTGGAATAACTAGCTAGATTAAAAGTTCATCACTGAAGATCTTGTCTCATATTTCTGGCTTCTTCTCAAGCAGAAAACAATATAAACCTCAGAGACTGCTCTAACCACAGTTTTCCCCC
Source organism: Antrostomus carolinensis (assembly GCF_000700745.2). Classification (NCBI taxonomy): domain Eukaryota; kingdom Metazoa; phylum Chordata; class Aves; order Caprimulgiformes; family Caprimulgidae; genus Antrostomus; species Antrostomus carolinensis. Next base: position 15,323 of record NW_010319975.1, read on the forward strand.
TAATTTCAACACACAGAATTTCAGATAAATGAAGATCTAAGTATTTCTCTGGCATCCCCAAAGACATTGAAGTTTTCACATAATTTAATGGCAAATAAAATATGTTTTGGCTCAGGGTATGGAAAACACTGAAATATCTGAATATGCCTCCAGAGCAAATGAACAGAAGCAGCTTCTAACGCTTGTAGACCTTGCTGATCAGTGAACACTTTATTAGTTCACCTAAAGTAGCAGAATGTTTTCTCTCTTGATTTCTTAGGGAAAAAGGGCCTGATGCTGCCTTTCGGATATGATAGAGGTGTACTGTAGCTTTACTTGTAAAGCTGAGAAATCACCATGGCTGAACTGCACAAATCTTACATGAGAATTCGGTTTTGTAAATGAAACAGCATTTATACAACTGTTTGATGACTATAGATGAGCTCCAAATCAACAGCCACTAAAGGACTTTTGACAGTGAGAACACAAGCTATATCATTCTTATTGGATGCATCCCTGCCTCATGGACTGACAGACAAACCTTTTAAGTTCTGAATTCAGCTTGAGAGAAAAAAATCAAGAACTTTGCCTTGCTGAGGTTTCCTCTTCATCAGCTAAGTTGGTAGGGTGTTTTGGAGATCCTGTCCATTGCTGTAGCAGCCCAAAAAGAACTATAAGCTTTTTCAAGTGATACTGGGTTTTGAAAATAATGCAAGGGTTGGCTTCATTTCAAGCGAGGAGAGCATATGCCTTATCTTCACTGCTTCTTTGATCATGATAAACTTTGGAAATGCTACCAAAGATGAAAAAAACCCAACCCAGAGTTCATAACTATAAAGCTGTGGGTATAAGGTGTATTATTAGCTCCTGACCTGATAACAGGCTGTCACATGATATTGTTGATTATTGGGGTTTTTTTCTGCCTTCTTGATTCACCCAAAGGTGTTTCCTCTGCCAGTCACCAGAAAAACTAATTGGTTTTCATTAAGTTTCTATAGCAAAAGAGCCACAGTACTGACCTGTCTCAAGTTTAGACATTTCACTTTGTCCTTGACCAAGGAAAGTTCCCAGACACACACAACTGAGCTTGTTCCAGATGTGATTATGGTAGTTGCTGAAGGACACACAGCGCAGAGGCACTTTCCCCAGTCTGCCATGCACTCAAATGTAGTCATGTTCTGTACAAGAAAGTAGCTTTAAATCCAATGTTCATCAGAACTGAGCCTCCATTTCTTCAAATCCAGGAAATAAAAGTTCATCTCAACCAGTCTGTATGCTCACAGCACAGTTGCAATAACATGTACAATGCATGGGCTACAGCTGCATGCAGCTGTGCCATCCTCTAGGGGCCAAACAGGAAGGCTGGACAAAGGTTAGTGTCTTGGAGACCTGAGTCCCAATCTGTTGTCCCAAAGACTTCCTACATAACTTCAGGCAAGCTCATTCTTCCACCATATAGTGACAGAATGCAGTCATTCAATGTAGATTAAAAAGAACACTCAGGCTGTGAAGGCCACTGCTAACAGAGCTAGTGTCAAGTTCTCCAACCCTCCTCGTACTTGGATTAAAAAGCCAAAAGCCAAAGCATTAAATTCCATTCTGTGCCAACAGTTCTGTTAGCAGCACCCAAACAAGCCTAAAGCAAGGTCAGGTCTATTACACTTCGCTACAATTAGTGCATAAACATCCTTCTGCTCACATTCTGCATTAGCTCTCTCCCACACAACAAGGACAACACTATGGTGCTAATGATTCTGGTGGAGCTGGATGGCATAGCTACAGAAACCATACCACAGACAGAACAAAACTTCATTTACTTACAAGGAGGACAAAAATTTCTTTTAAGCTTATGTCAAGAAGCACTGCTGACCCAGAGAGAACTCAAGCTGGACTCCCAACTACTTCTCATAGTGACTGCATAATGACACTCACTATGCTTAGTGTCACTAGGCTAAGTGACACCTTGACTTTTTAAGAGACAAAAAAGTAATTATACCTACAGCAGCACTATGAATTGCTAAGCACTGATTTTAAATGAAATCAATGAAGAAAACTCTCAATAATTTTATATAGTGAGCAGAAAGTAAAATACATCACATGGCTTTTTCACTTCCATTGACTGTGGGTATGTCTGTGAAAACATAATGAGGTGGCTTGCACAAATACCCAAGTCAGCATCTTGTTGAATAATGTATTTTGCTATTCTGGTACCCAAGCTAACTCAGATGTCTTTGTGTGTCATAATATTGTCCAAAACACATCCAAAAATTAGTGTATTTGTTGCAGAGGAAGAAACTGTATCTGTCAAGTGCCCTAACAAGCAGTGTGATGACATAGGTGGTTGATTTTTAACAGCAAAGAAGTATGAGTATTAACTTTCTACAGCAGAAGACATTATTATTTTGAATGAATGCACTGGGCTAAGCTTAGGAGCCAGAGGGGAATTGACAGATGGTCCTATCTTAATTCCAGCAGAAAGTTCTGCACAATGAAATTTCTAATCAGTGGCCAGAAGACCTTGCATTGTCCTTATAACCTACGAAACAGGGTTTCTCCTTCATTTTGATGAACAACACAGTCACTGGAAGGAAAACTTGAGATAATTTAGAAGGAAAATGCCACAACTTTCAGCAGTGTAAAATGACTTTGTACTCTGTTGGGCTATCCAACTTGAGATTTCTCAAGAAGCTTGACTGTGAGCTTGCCTGTACACCATCCTCTGAAATCAGCTCCCCAACAGACTCTGAAATGGGTGCCCAAACCAGTCAAAGACTGTAACATATCACTAGTTTTTAGAATACTTAGACTTTTTCTTATTTACCTTCTCAGACCCATAGTTTCCAAGGCAGCAGGTGAAGTCCTCAAATCCCCAGCAGAATGTTTTGCTCCAAAGAGGAGGAATCAACACTTTGTTTTTCTCAACAGCCAGAATGCCTTTCTCAGTATGAACAATGTGCCCAATAGCTCCCTTGGGATAGTCTGACAAGACAGAACATATTTAATTCTGTTGTTTTTAGAACACTTACGTTAACTTTCCTCCTTGCACAGCTTGTGTGGTGAGGCTGGCAAGTCCCACAACTGGGCTCAGTGCTGTGGCCAGGCCCACAGACAGAAATCCACTCTACAACTGAGATACCAGACAGAACGGTGGAAACACTTCTCTCCAATGGACCACATAAATCCATGCCGAGGCAGTGATGTGCTCCAAAGGAGGGGATTTAACAGCAGTGGCACTAAGCTCCTTTTCACTGACAGACTGCCTTGTGCCATGCACTACAGAGGATGGTGGGCATGTCATCAACAGCCTCTGCAGTACAGCAATGGGAGCCCACTGTGCCCACAAAGATGTGTGATGTAAAGAACACCACCCTGGGATGAAAAAGGAGACACACTGAAATTTTCCAGGCTTCTTCATGGTAAGAAAAGTAGCAAAATAAGAAAAAGATGAAGAAAAAGAAAAGATTTGAAGAATGAGAAGTGGGGAAAGACAGTATTTAGTTTTCTGTTGAGTATTAAAAAAAAAGAGAATGAGAATGGAAAACAGTGAGCATTATGTTTTAACTTAACATATTCAGAAAGTACAAGGAGAAAAGATTTAGGTGTCTTATAAAAAAAAATGTTCTCAACTCTACAAGAGAAGTTTTAAGATTTCTCCTGAGTATTTGAGTATTTTCAATGCCCACTCACAATACACACATACACACATTGGCAGAAGGGATCTTGATTGTACCAGTTCATAAAAAGCTGTGTGATTATTTTTATGCTCTTGAAAATCAGATTCACCCATCCAAGAACTCTGTACTTATTAGCTCAGAAAATGGAGCATGGCCCCTGCAGCACCTTTTATTGTAACTGGTGAGAGTTTCAGATTTTGCAGACTGCTCATAAAAGGAGGAAGAATTCCACTTGAGTGAAGGGACAGCACAGTCTCTCTTCCTGATGAACTTTTCCCTTGGGCAT
>NW_010319975.1:19296-23733 GCF_000700745.2 Antrostomus carolinensis
AAGGAATGGCATTGAAAAATTAATCTCTTTTTCCCAGATCATGCAGGAGAGACATCTGTTTAAATCCTTAATCATAGACTCCAGGACTGTCATACCTCTTCATTAAAATAAAATCTTACCTTTATTACATTTTTATCAGACTACACCCCTTCTTCACAGCGATAGGAAGCTAATCCCAGCAATTCAGAAGAGAGAAAAGTATAGTTGAGATTCTGAGCTGCTTTTATTTGACTGTACCCATTTCCAGACTAGTGGTTATTCATGTGACTGTAGTGAAGGAGCAGAACCATGATTATATGCCACAGCTGTACTGCATAAGCAGGAACAGCAGGACAAGAAAGTGGAATCACACACATAGTGTGGGTGCATACTGATGTAGTACATAATCTGGAGAAGTCTATAGCCCATCCTTCAGCAGATTTAAATCAGAAAAATGTCTCTGATTTAAGTTTCTATTCTTGCTTTTCAGTTGAAATACTACAAGATCAAAATAAACCATGCTCTCTGTTCTTGTGATAAAGTGGTACCTGCTTTGGTATCTGTCCAAAGTTGCTGATAAAACCCAGAATGGTGCTCTTAATCAGAGGATCCTTAATGTTGTTGAGATCCATCTTGTCTCCGTAGAAGTAAGGGTGATAGGTGTTAACTGCCTCCACCGCAGCTGAGCCATGTTGCTTGTGGCCGAAAATCAGATCTATCCAGCGATGGAGGTGTGCACTGACGTAGTCACTTTCCAGTGCCTGAGACCAAAAGAAAATTAATTAATTCAGTAAAGTGTCTCCATTACAAATGTGTTACCACTTTCCAATCCCTGCTGGAGACTTAAATTCTCTGCAAGTGAATCTTCATACTTTCAGTTTCTCCAGTACCATCATTCTCAGCATATCCTCACAAAATGTGACCAAGGAGATGAAAGGTAGATCCCCACAGGAAAAGGGAGGACAGAATGCAGCATACTTGACCTAACAGCCACAAAGAGCAATATCCTCAGAGACAATATAGGCAGGTTCCAAAAAGCAAAGCACAAGCACTCCACAGATCTTGGCGCATCCTCCAGCTTCCAGCACACATTAAAGCCTGTGCTATCACGAGTAGAGCAGGAGAGACTGCATGCCATGAACCAGTAAAGAGAATGTAGAGCTTATAGTGAAATGGCAAGAGGTGCTGCAAACCAAGAGAGGGAAGGGGCTTTGCAGTAGTAGAGTTGGGGTACAGCAGGGCAGCTGTATGACAGAAGCTTCAAGACTGCTTGGATTTTACCAACAAACATTTTGCTGCCCTCACAGGGCCTAAGCAGACACAGTCACAGCACCAGATATCCTCATCCTGGAAAAGCTCAGGGTCTGAACTTTTTTCCTCAAAATAACAGTTAACTTTGATTAGATTTGCCACCCATAGTGACAGGTGTGTGGACTAATGGGGGACCAGAAGAAACAATTAATACTGGAGAAGACGGGGAGAGATGCTAAGAGGCAATACTTCCAACCCAACCTGGGCTCCCTAGAAAGCTCAATGCAATCATAGCAGAAAACTTGTGCTTGGAAGACCCAGACAGCAAGCTTGTAAGCAGCAGGCACAAGTTTGAGTTGTAACTTTGCCTACCTCCAGGTCAGCCAGCTTTACCCATGAGGCTTCACTAAGTGCTACTGCCCCTGCCATCACCTGCCTCACCAAATTTTTGTGCATTCCCAAACAGCCTTGCTCAATGATTCAAGCAGCAGTGTTAAACATTATTAAAAATACGTTCCTGTCTCCAAATCATTTGACTGTGCAATACTCCCCGATGCTCAGTTAAAGGTCTCCCAAGCAGACCATCCCACCCAAAGCACAGCAGAAATAAACAAGCTAATGGGATCCAGAACAATGGCTCATTTCACAGAGCAGACAGTTAGCCCAGTGCAGCTGGTTTAAATGACCCTGCCCACAGCTATAACGATCACAGGGCAGCTCAGTGAACATGCACAGCATACAATCTGTCCCCTGCAAACAACAGGAAAACACTTATGAACAGACTCAGAACTCATCCTCATTAATAAAAGCAGTTACTCCATGAATTACAAACTGTAAATTTTGCTGGCATCACTGCCAAAGCAAAACAAAGCAACCAACAGAGCTGCAACTGTGCAGCCTCTCAGTATTTCACTGAGCGCTATGACAAGCCCAGCCAGGGAGGGAGAACTTGTAGTCTAAAGAGGAAGTAAATAAATTTCTTCAGAAGACTAGATTCCTAACTTATTAAATGTGAAACAGGGAGCTACTCAGTTTTATAACAAGAACAATTCTTTGTTTTCATATTCTTTAAAACAATAGAAAAACCTCAGCACGGTGTTGACCTGGATCTGTTTAAAGCACCAAACTCCCTGTGAAGCCTAAAAATGACCATGATACATCCAGTCTTGTGGATGATTTCAGAGGAGACAGAAATCCTCATATTTCAAAATTCAAGATCTCTAACTCTTTGCTTCATGATTATAGATGAACTTTCCCAGGCAGGCTAATCAACTTTCTTTCCACAGCAAGATATCTTGCACTCTCCTGTGTAATATACTACTAATACTAGCTATGGTTGGAGAGGGACTATTGGACTGACTGTACATGAGGTCTGATCAGGTGTGGCAAATATTAAGAACACAAGCCTATAAATGTGATCTTACACTTGCCAAACTGCTCCTATTTAAGATTTGAATTAATCTGTGAAAGTTGTGTGGCTTTATCAGCTGTGCCAGTGTTATCAAATAGCGCAGATCAGTGGAAGCAGGTTTGCAGAACAGAGCAGATGGTAGACAGGGCCCAGTATCCACATTATGTGCACTGTGGGGGCTTTACTTCAAACTAGATCTAGTTTGCTCTCACAGGCTGAATGCCACTAGCATCTGGAGTGCACATCTGGAGTGCAGCTTTTGGTTTTGTTTCATCCAAAACAAATCTAGTTCACACAATCTGAGATCACTCTACAATGAGAGCAAAATCATGCCATGCAGGGATGATTGGCAGATTCGTTTCCAAACGGCATCCTTACTCCAAAGTACAAGGCGAAAACAGATGTTCCCCATTGTGTCTAAGTGCCTTTGGAGGGCCACCATTACACAAGCAGTAAGGAGCACAGCTCGGTACTTTGCACTCCAAACAAGCCACAACATGAGAGACAGCATTTTTCCCTATGTTTTTTTTTTTAAAAACATTAGTGTAAAATCGCAGCAGCTTTCAGGCATTCATGGATTTCTGTCTGCAGCACCTCTGTTAGGGAAGGACAGTGCTGTCTTTCCCATGTTTGGGAAACCAGAGAACAGAGACTAAGCACCTTGGAAGTTCACAGAGAGAGAATGAGACAGAGCAGAGAAAGGAACCAGAAAGGGACCCCAAAACCTACATACCTTCATTGGAATCACTGGGGAACTTTTGCATGTTTGACCTCAGTGGCCAAAACCTATTTGCAGTGGGTAGCACTGAGTTGCCTCCCTGCAAGGGAAGGGGACTGGGCACTCCCTAGGCTCTACTCTTCATGTTAGCAAGGACTGTACTTCAAGCAGCAAGCCTGCAGTGCACACAACAGTTACACAAGGATCTCCTTCCTCATAGTAGATGTATCATCATGTGGTTACAGGCACTGAAAAAAACTCAGTTCTCTCTTCCCTCCCACTACCTTTCAGTGTGACTAGAGATCTGAGCCTCTAAACCGCAATCTAGGCACCTTCAGAGGTGCCTGACTCAGTAATATCTATCACTGTGTATGCACAGGAGCTTAAGCAGTCTCAATATGGCTCTTAACCTCTCTGCAACTCAGTTCTTTGGCAAGAACTTCTTCTCCCCTCAAGATAATAGGTTGCAAAAAGGCAGAGGACAGAACCTGACTGAAAAATGGAAGCTAGGTTCTGGGGGAAATTCAGACACTGAATAGAGTTTTCTTTCCATACCAGAACAAAAATCCCAACTCTCAAGTTTTATCATGTTTAAAATCCACCACCTCCACCCAGTTCTAAATTTGGAAAGATTACTTCCTTTCCTTTTACTAATAATGAAGCTATATACCATACAGTATTAGTTGTAACAGCTACAACATAAAATATTTTCAGTTCAGCCTGTAAGCTAATGTAAACTTTGCCATGAAAAGATAACTTTGAAATGTTTTGATAACAAAGACAGAAAGTTGAAATTATTTAGTGAGACATTTTCTTGTTACTACTGACACACTCCCATTTCAACCTGACTAGTTTTCTGGTGAAAAAACTCTTCCACACATTTTTTTCCTGGACAGGTCTACTCACTGTGTGCTTGTCAGCCCTGTCATACTGGGCTGTGATCTGAGTTATACATGTAACTGCTACAGAAATACAAGGTAAAACAAAGAACAAGAAGATTAATGTAGCTTCTGTAAAGGGACTGATTAGTTACTGAACGTGCTGTAAATTCAATCACAGAATCACAGAATGTTGGGGA
>NW_010319976.1:0-1047 GCF_000700745.2 Antrostomus carolinensis
TTCCCACACACCCCACCAGAGGAAACACAAACCCTTATCTGGGGGGACCAGAGTCACCCCACAGTGTGTGGTTTGGCCCTGCTCTCCCTCTCTGCTCTTTGAGCTGAGTCCAACCCTGCTTGGAGATGTGACGTTCCCCGAGGCAGCGCTTTGAAACGCTGCCCCGCGGGCTGACGCGTGTCCGCGCATCACGGCGTCCCGTTAGCACTGGACATCTTCTCCTAACAACCATGTTTTTGTAGAGCTGTAGCAACACGGGTTTGTTTTTCCTAGGGACAACATACATATTGATATTGGTGGCTTTAGCTACTTCAGCTGATTTGGTTGCCCCAGCAGAAGAACAATAATCATACGATAGATTTGCTCAGGGAGGAGTGAAGTCTGTGTGGCAGCTTCAGCACAGTCTAATAAGGGCAGCTTCTCCATCAACCTCACTGGGATACTGCAAGGAGAAGTGTCCTGGTTTCACTAGGATAGAGGTAATTTTCTTTTTAGAAGCTAGAATAGCAGTGTTTTGCTTTCAGTACGGGATTTATGAGAAGACTGTTGATAAGGTATTAATGGTTTAGTTGCTGCTAGATGTCCAAGTCCAGTTTGCAGGTGCAAAGGACTGGGAGGGGGGAAGAGGAGTAATTAGCAAAACCCCAAATTGGCATTTGGACATGCCAATGAGTTATTCTGTATCATATCATGTCATGGTCAGTATATTTGGGACTGTATCTGCTCCAGGATCGCTGGCTGGGGACAGGCTGGGCATCGGTCAGCGGGTGGTGAGCAATTGCATTGTGCATCACTCATTTGGATATTCTGTTATTACTGTTATTATTAGTAGTAGTTTATTTCAATTAGTAAACTGTTTTTATCTCAACCCACAAGTTTTCTCACTCTTGTCCTTCTGTTTTTCTCCCCTATTCCCTGGTTGGGAGGGGGAGAATGAGAGACCAACTGTGTTTGGCTGCAGCCAAAGGAGTGAAACCACCACAAGGAGGAATGAACATACTTGATGAAGCTACTGCTGGGCATCATAGAATGGTTTGGATTGGAAGG
>NW_010319977.1:0-20916 GCF_000700745.2 Antrostomus carolinensis
AACTCACAACATTCTGTGATTCTATGATACCAGTTAGATGTTCTTACAGAACAGAATCACTTCATTGTGCAAGACAAAGAAACGGGAGAGGAGAAAAAGATTTTAGGATAATTTTGGTACATATGTATGTGTGCATTGTATATCACCTGTCATTTTCAAGGTAGATCAGAAGAGGAGACTTGCCTTGGGTGTTGCATTCCTTCTGCATGGCTTTGTGCTTGAAGGGAAAGCTTTTCCTTAATTCTACCCCTCATCTCGTTTACAGAAGAGTAAGCATAATTAGGCCTGCAAATTGATGATTACTCTTTCATATCCATCACCACTAGGATGCAGCATTTTTTAAATATTCATTTAAAGTACGTGTGAACTAGCAAAGTAATGAATGGGCTGTGCTTCTGGACTTTGTCTTTTCATATGCTAAGTACTAATAGTTAATCAGCATTGGTATGTGGTACAACATCAGATAATCAGACCAAAAACATCCATCTGCTTCTCTTGAAGTGAATCATCATTCTAGCATCCTTGCTCTATATCTTCTGTAGGAGAAAAATGAAACAAACTTCTTTTAGCATAAGAAGTGTTTGCTTGCTTATTCTAAATGAATGTCTAGGAGGAGGGGAAAAAAGAAGTGAAGTGATACAGATATGTATTTTTATAAGTCTGGCTGATCTGTAACATTTTCTCTACATCCTTTTTATCAGTCCAGCAGAAACAAATGTGCTTCTCAGCATGGTGGCTTGCCTGGGCATGTGGGAACGCGTCTGTCCCTTGAAGTTTTACACTGCTCTTAGTTTGTGTCTTGAGTGATAGACTCCAGTCATCTAATCTTTCTACTTTGTACACTTAAATGTGAATTAATTTAATGTCATCGTATGTATTTCAGTTAATAGCTTTCTGCACACAGTGATCAGCAAAATGTTCCCTCCTTTTTGGCTGTATGCATAGATTTTATCTTTTTAACTGCTTCTTTCCAAACATATAGTATTATCAGTCTGAATTTCCTAAATGAGTGGCTAATTCATTTAGTGGCTAACTAACTAATTTCCTAACTGTGGCTATAAAACATCATGACAAATCTCAAGTAAGTCTATATTTGGATACACAGAGCAAGTACCAGGAAGCTACTCTGAACTATTTACATGTTTAAACAATTGTTGTCTGTTTAAAAAAATCCTTCTTCCTGCAAGAAGTGAGGGGTTTTGCCTTCATCGCTGTGCAGTTGCATTGAGAATAAGTGTTATTTGTACTGTGTTTTTTCTTGTGATCAATGTTCTTTAAAAAAAAAAAATTAAGATGAATGATCAAAATAGTTCTGGTTCTGTATTACTAAATGCCCAATTAAACCTATCAACTACAAGAAGTTAAAACAATTAATACTTTACACAGAATCATAGAATGATAGAACGGTTTGGGTTGGAAGGGACCTTAAAGATCATCCAGTTCCAACCCCTCTGCCATCAGCAGGGACACCTTCCACTAGACCAGGTTGCTCAAAGCCTCATCCAACCTGGCCTTGAACACTTCCAGGGAGGAGCAGCCACAGCTTCTCTAGGCAACCTGTTCCAGTGTCTGACCACCCTCACAGCAAAGAATTTCTTCCTCATATCTCATCTCAATCTCCCCTCTTCCAGTCTAAAGCCATCACCCCTTGTTCTGTCACTCCCTGCCCTTGGCCAAAGTCCCTCCCCAGCCTTCCTGGAGCCCCTTCAGGTACTGGAAGACCACTATAAGGTCTCCCAGGAGCCTCCTCTTCTCCAGGTTGAACAGCCCCAACTCTCTCAGCCTGTCCTCATAGGAGATGCTCCATCAACATGTGGGCATGTTGATAGTCTGATAGCTTTAACAGAAATGTAACTCATTCTTTAGCCTTTTTCAAGGATTCTTGGCTTTGTTTTGCATGAATTTGTGCTCTGAGGTTGTCATTTGCCAGGTTGTAGCACGACTGTTGTGAAAGGGGCACTTTGCCCAGCAGCTCCTTCTATGCCTAGTCCAATTTCAATGCACAGCAAGGTTGATTGATGGCCTGAATGGAGCATCCCAAAGACTCTCCTGAGTTCTTCCTCCTCTAGAAGGGATCAGATTGTACCCAAGACATTTATTAGTAGTCAATAGAAAATTTTCCACATAAACTATTAAGCAGAACAGTCTTTTGTATGTCGTTCAAGATATTGAAGAGATGTTTTGTATCTAGTCAAGGTATATCAATAGCAGTAAATTGTGCATGTTCTGGGGTGGTCACAAAAGACCACAGTGAGCTGGATTAAATAACTGAGCAAAAGTGATTTGAGGAGACTCCTCAAATCTAGCTTGCATAATCTCCTAGAGGAAGTTTTGGAAATTTTGGAGTAAAAGGAGGCAAAATATTTATGTACGTTTGACTTTGATCATTTTGAGAGTGCAAATAGATGAGTAATGTGCCTCTGGGCTCAACTGAGGATGTGTGACTATCACTTGGAGCAAGCGAGAAAGTCTACCCAAAGCATCTGGCAGCAGAGAGTCAGGTTTCTTCCTCTCCCTCCCACCTCCCTTGGTCTCCAGCTGTGTCTCCTGTTTTGGGGTTCCTTCACTGTGTCTTGCTACAACCACTGCAAGTCTGTCCTCTCTCATTTCTGCTACTTGGAGCCTGAACCAGGGAGTTCACAGTGCATTAGAAGATGCAGAGGAGATCTCACCTCTGCCAGCCTAAGGTTAATTCTCTGTTTGGCTGAAGCTTGTTATTCTATCCACAGGCACGTGTATCTGGTTTTAGTGTCAAACACCTGCCACTGCTTTTGTTCTCTTTTTCTTTGTTGTAGTCTTATTTAGATATAAGGCAACACTTGCTGCTTCCCCCCCCCCCCCCCAGTTCTAATATTTCAGTGGCTTCCCAAGGGCTAGTTAGAGATATGATTGTAATTCTGCAAATCATGTGTGCCAGTGAAATTCCAAAGCATGGAAATTAAAGTGCTTCCATATGGCCACCTCGGCTTCTGCACTTTGTTAATCTGTACAGGAAGGGCTCTAGCTGGATTTTTTTGTTGTTTTTCATATGAACATCCATCTGTTGTATGACTGTCCTCATCTCCATGACTTTGGCATCATCATGCTCTGCTCTGGCACTTATCTGATTGTAAAAAATGCTTCTTTATAGATTTGGTCATTATACTTGTTTCTGTTTGATTACCAGCTTGCAAGCTGATCAGTGTCAAGAAGCTCCCATAATGTTTATCATAATACAGAGTAAATCAATATCTATGTAATGGAACAAGAATATATGCATTAAGGCTGTGAATTATGGTGGTGTCTCTGATGTCGTTTAGTGTTTCTGGACTCTGGCCTTTCAGAAGGCTGGGATGCAGCTGACTGACAAAAATATAGAAGATGTAAAAGAGCTGGTTCATGTAATGTTTCACTACCTGGATTCCGAGGTAAAGAGACCTGTTTGCTGTTCACATCACTTTTTAACAGGGTAAACCAGAGTGCTTCACACTAACTTATCTACAGCCCACTGTGTAAGTAGTTTATAAGTAATTTATTTTTTATTTATGTCAGACCTGGGGACCATACTCCATTTTTATTTCCTATTAATTAAAAAGCTTCTATGTTTACATTTCTAGTAGCCAAATATCACGATGCTAATGTGCTTTGTTCTCCTGCCCTGCAGACAAACGGTAATGAAAACTAAAATGACATTGGCACGCTTACGTACTGGTGTGGAGAGGGCTGACTGCTATTTCACTTCACTGGAGTTACCTTATCAGGTACAAAAAGAAGAAGCAAATACCTAATTTCACCCAGTTACCTAGAAAGGATCTTCATGCCACTTTTCCAAGCTCGCTTATGGCTCTGCTTTTCACATAGTGATGACTTGCACGGCAAAGTGTTTTTTCTGCTTCTTATTACTCAGGACCCCGGAAGGCAGGTCACCAAAGACAGCCAGCTAATGCCTGTGCATCACCATCATGAGGCTTTTATAACTTTATTGAAGGGACTGTGCTGGGATTGTTGAAAAACAGGCTCTTTTGTTCCCTTCGGTGCAGTTACTCATATGGATTCTGTCATGACATCTCGTGTTATAAACATTGGTGGTGTTCTTGGTGTTCATCACCAAGAAAAAATTGGTGTAAAGGAGTAGAGGAACTATTTAAAGTGGATAATTCATTAACATGATGTATTTTTGTTAGCAAAGGCAAAACTGTAGAAGTTCATCTATATTTGGAGTGTGAGGACACGGCTAGTGAAGTCTGGCATTTTATTCATCCTTGGATCAGTCTGACTCTTGGGCAATTTTCTCCTGGCACTGTTGTATCTGAGGAATGGATTTCTTCCCCCCATAGTGGTGGTATTTGGTGATATTTTGGATGTCTTGACTGCAAATCACTTGGAGGCTTTAAGAACTGTAGGACTGTGTGATGTAACTGGTGTAGGATTGGGTTTGTGAGATCTTTACTCTTGGTGAAGCTATGTGAGAAGATGAAAATGCAGGTTGACTTTTAGATCCCTTTTAGAGGGGATCATGAAGCACTAACTTTTAGGGGAAAGCAGAACTGGTGCATTAAGTATGGCACTATGGATTCATAGCATGGAAACCCATAAGGCTGTTTTTCTAGGAATATTTTTCAGAGCAGAGTCTATTTGTCATCTCCAGTGTCCTTTATATCATGTACTTTTGTTAGATATTGAAATAACATGGGGAAGGATGTCCCTACCCTGCTAACTTGGTCTCCAATCTTTCAAATGCTTTCTTACATCCTTATGTTTATTCATGTGAGTTGTTCATTTGACTAGTCTGGTTGCAGAACAAGAGGTGTGTAAATAGTGCATTTGGAGTTTATTATGCAAAGTGAAAGACAAGGGAAAGTATGTATATGTCATTGCAAGTTCATTTATTTCATGGTGTACTATACAAAACACAATGGCATGTTCTACAATGAAATTTATCCTTGTGCAGTTGGTGGTACAGAAGAGTGAATAAAATACATTTGTTAGAACACAATAAATCATATTAATACCAAATAAAGTCGCATAGGAATCTTATTATAGATATTGTGGCTGCAGTATAACCCAGGGCAATATGTGAATAAGTAACATTTATTATTAAGTGTAATTTTCATGCTGCTTTGGAAGTGACAAACATTTGACATGTTCAGTTAATAGGTTTAATTAAAATTCAAGATTAATTGTGAAGATGAGTAACTCTCCTTCATTACCTTGTAGGAACAAAAGATACTTACATTTGGAGAAAGAAAAGATGATTAACCCAGTAACACGTATCAGAAGAACTGCAAATACTCCCTTACAGGAACAGAGATTATAAATATTAAATTCTGCCTCCCCCAGCAAAGAGGGAATGAGATTCAAAACAAATTGGGTTTGCAGAACTGCTGGGCTTCAAAAAAGTGATTTTAAAATAACCATAAGTGCACTTGTCAAAGAGGTGAACCGTTGCTTCAGACAGATCAGGGATGATTACAACAGGGGAAGGTGTTCAAGTCTTGCTCTAAATTTCAACACAATATTGAAGGACAACTCAGATGTAAAACACTGGGTTTGTTTTGAGTATTCATCCCATGGTCATGGAAAAAACTTGAAAGAGGGTATTAGACAACTATCCTCATTTCTTCCCCTGCTTCCAAGAAAGTGGCAACGCCAGCTGATGCATTGTAATACATTATATTTATAGGTCAGTTTAGCAGCTTTTTCTATTAAATCTTGTCAGGCTCTGTGATTTATAGGATATTTGTTCAGCATGCCTGTAGCAGATATGACTGGGTAATTTGAAATATGAAATGTGTTAACCTCTGAGTTGAGCTAATGATAAAGTTGAATTAGGCTAATAACAGTTTAAAACAGCCATATGTTTCCTTTCAACTTTGTAGACTTTCAGTCTTAGATATGCTTTAGCCTCGTATAAAAATACAAAACATTATTTTTTTGTAAGTACAGCATGTTGTTCTGAAGGGTCACCTCCAGGTCTTTGACTTACAAGAAGGAGAAAAAGGATTTTGTTTTCAATATGTTCTGAAATTGAATTTTTGAAAGATGTGTCCTTGTCATATTTCCTATGTCAGTCATTAGTATTTAGCTTAGATTTTTTAATCAGTTGCCAGATCTCACCACTGGTTTAAAACAGCTAGAATAGTTGTTTCATCTCTGCTTTGAATTAGCTCAAAATAAGCCACAAGCACTGCAACTCTCACATAGTTTTATGGATCTGATGTGAAAACAAGGCATTGCTGTGCCTGCCATACAGAGAAACTCTTGAAACTCGTTTGATGAAAGAAGAGTGCATTTTGGCCAGGATTTAACTCCTCACTATCAAATCTGACAAGCAGGTTCTGCTTTCCCAAGTGGCCCTCACTTCAGTGACATCTTAGGTGGTTGGTGTGTCCAGTCTTCTACTGTGTGCTGCAGCTGGACTATTTTAGGTGAACGTGTCTTTCAATATTGAGTGTTTTTTTAAAAAATTTCCTCATAAATGACAGAATTCAATTTTTAGGAGTGACATTTGTGTCAGTGTCATACCTTAAAGGTCATAACTTGTTTAACGATGTCTCATCATTGCTATTCTTTTTATCCCAGTATTCCCACTTGTGTATCCTACCAGTTTACATACAAATTCCTAGGGAAACCCAGATTAGAGGGTTCATTTAAACCTTGCTTCATCTGTGACAGCAAAAATTTATGTCTGGCAATGTGGAATTACAAGTGGAGCTACTAGAAGCTGAGAGGGCAAAGTGCAGATCTGAAATGGGCTCTTTTATTCTGCAGGGTGAGAAATTCTCTTGTCAATTAGGAAGGTTGTCCCTGCTGGTGAGACTTCTTGAGCTGCTGTATGAGTATCCAAGTGTGGAAGTCGAGCTTTTTCTGCCACCCTGAATAAACAGTAATGGATAGAAAATGTAAAAAAAAAACAAACTAGAAAATCCCTCCCTCTTGTTCTCATCCCAATAATGAATTTATATTCAAAATTAACCTTCTTTCATTGTCTTGATTAACAACCAATTTATGTTTTCATCCTCAGCAGCTTTGCAGACAAATTTTTATATGTAAGTCTGGATACGCTTGCTATGTTCAGCATCGTTACCAGCACCCAGAGTCTAAAGTGTGTGGTCATGGACATTGGCTGTGATATCTGGTATAGAGGCCACAGAACATAATTAAGTTCCCACAGAAAAAAATCGCCTCTGTTAGCTGACTCATCTAACGCCCAGAGGTAACCCTTAAAATCATACATATTTGTGCTGTGTAAATGGTGCTTGTCAAAATGCTTCTGTCGAGGGGATGTGGGTATTTTATGTGGACAAGATTACTGCTTGGGCACATCAGCAGAGAGTTGTGCTTTGCCATAGGCAGTGCAATAAACTTCCAGATCCTGACTGTCACAGCAGAGGTACCGATCTCGGGTGAATTTAAATTGCTTTTCGACACATGGCCGTGAGATCAGATTGGAAGAGTCCAGGAAAATCTTTTGAGTGGAGTGTATCAGTCACCCCACACATCCAAATGTATTTGCATCTCACATAAAAATGTCCTGTAATGTTAAGCAGTGACTACAACATATTTCTTGGGTAAGCCGTTGCCTGGTGACATGTGGTAGATTTGAATAAAATAAAGATTATCTGCAACACAAATGAAACCAAAATGGAAATCCCTTTGTTGGACACAGCTGTGCTGCAAGTTGTTTAGATATCTTGTGTGTCATTGTCCCCACTTCTTGCTGATGTACTTCATTTACGTCAGAGGGTAACGTTCCCTCGGTGTCCTAGATCTGCTCAGGCCATCTCAAATGGTTTCCCAGCTTTTTACCAGCAATGATTTGGAAATTTGCTCTGTGATAGTGACTGTGCACTGGGATACTTCTGCCAAAATAGAAAATCTGACGTATCTACTCTCTTATACCAAAAAATCTTTCAATTGTTTTCTTGAAAAACACAGGTCCTGGCCTCAAATCACGGCAAGACACCACTTTAAGAAAATGTAGATTGCCAACCTATATAGGATCACCTCATTAGCTTCATTGAGACATTCCCTGTCCAGATGGTGAGAACGTTCTTATAGAAGATTCAGCACTTTCTGGAACCTTGGTAGAAGCTGCCTTCTCAGTGTCTTTCAATATGAGGCTAAGCTTGTGTCTCATGGGATCATTATTGCTGTTCTTCTGTTTTTAGGATCTGAGGAAGAGCTTTAGATGCCTGTGACAACTAGTTACGGTAGTTGGTCTATCAAAAGTGATTGCCTCTTCTAGAAAACTTGCCCACATAAAAAAAATTACTTACCCTTAAGGTTGAGGGAGGCCCAGCTGTTGTTGGAAACAGTCACCCAGGGCTGGAAGCTGAGTGTAAGAAAAAATAAAACAAAAAAAATATGGAGTTCTTCATCTGCAGATGTATTAATGTTTATTTTGCTACTTTTTGGGGAAGAAATAGCAAACTTGAATGTTTTCCAGTGTAGACAATTCTAGGCTGAATAGGGGAGATTGCAAGGTCACTAGACATTAGAGTGACCAAGGTCATTAGAGACACACGTTTGTGTGCGATGACAAATGAGAGCTTTTATGCATTGCTTTACAGTAGATATTTTTTATGTTAGGTAACAAACACATTTAAACCCCAAACATCTTTTTCGAAGCGCCTTAAAACACAGAGCTAGGCTGCGTGTCAGTCTTTGCAATGCATAGTCCAGAAAGTTGGATACTATGACAGATGGTGTTGAGATAAGCTTTTAGCTCTAAGGATTTCTTAGAACGTGACACAAAAAATGTTTTCAGCAAGGGAAGGAGTGTGTCCCTTTTGCATTTGAAAAGTTCTGGTCTAGCAGCAAATAAAAAACCCCTATTGGTCTATGTGTTTCAGTCCCTCAAAAGGGAGTCTGTAGAGACCTCTGCCGTATTTATTCTTCATTTTTCCTTGGAAGACACTAGAAAATAAAAGTTTTTATTCAATTTGGGTTACGGTAGATTTTTCTTAGTAAGATTTCATATACTTCCCCAGGAAGATTTGGCCCACAAAGAGTCCTCCCTTAAAACTATTAGTCGGTAGGAAGATATGAGAAGATCACAACTTCTCATATTTAGGCAGGGATGTGAAGGCACATTGAAAAGAAACTGGGCTTTAATTTATTTTTTAGTCAGGGTGATCTAAATTTTTCAGAACTGAGATGCCCTTCAGCTACTTTTGTTCTCTGTCTGGTACCTACTTATAACTAACCAGCTGCTTTCTACATTTTCCTGCAAAACTTTTCGGTAGCTTTCCCCTATGTATGAGCTGGTGGCATGTCACATCTCAAAAAGTCCTGCCTTTAGCCTCCTGTATGTCCATCCTGCAGGTCTAAAGCCTTTATATAAATCAGAAATAGGTGTCCATATGTTACACTGAAAAAGAAATGTTCTCATAGAGCACTGAAATATTTATTTTCTCTTCAGCTTTTGGGGTGTAGAAAGAGTAATCATACCAAGATCTGTTTGAGGTGAGACCAGAGGTCACCTGAACCCAATATCCTTTTTTTTTTGACAGTGGCCAGTAACAGGAGTCTCTTTTAGGGAATAAAATATCAAGTCTAACATAACACTTCCCAAATGTGTGTCTTTCCAGTTCTGGAAAACTGCATCCTAGGCACTTTTTGAGCCAGCGGTTGTACCAACAGCTTTGTGTTTATTAGGTCACGCTGAACTTTCTTTGATGGATTTATCTAATTAGTCTTTGAAACCACTTGTACTTTTCAGTGCCTATATCACAGTGAGTAATTTTTAATGCATGTTTTATAGCAGCTTAAAGGACCTCCTACGATTACCTACAGGGTTGTTTGGGTTTTTTTTTTGTCTACATAAATCCTTTTCTAAATGCATAAATCCAATTAGTATAGCTTTTATTCTGTCTATTGACATTTTGGTAAACATCTCTGCATCAACATTTTTGTCAACAAGTTTATATAACAAGCCATTATTCCAGTTTCTAAGTACAACTGTCCTTTCTTAATTGTGGGAGAAGGAAATATTTTTACTTCGCCAAATTTTAGAAAAGAAACCTCCTAATAAAGATTTTTAAGATCTTTTAAAGCATGGAAAATTCAGATATTAACTCAGTTGGATTATCCAGACTTATCCTCTCATCTTCTTTTTCTGGCTGAAGCTGATGTCAATCCATAGGACGGATGGTTGTTTTTTGTGTAAAGGAGATGTATCTGTTCCACATAATCCTTTATAAAACACGTCCAAAAACTTTTACTGTTTATTCTGAACTAGTTATCAGATATTTCTTGCTATTCCCAATGAACTGACTTACCTCATTGTCACTTTTTTCCCTTAAGCTTAGCATCCTATTATTTTCTCTACATTGTCTTCTGCTGTTAAAGAAATCTGGTTTCTCTCACGCTTCTCTGTTTTCTTTAAAGTTTTAGATCTGCTCGTGCTTTAATTCCAGGGCTAATGAGATTTTTGTCAGATAACATTCAGTCTGTGTTTTTTAGGATTGGAAGCTTTATCAATTAAGGATGTTTTTCATCACAGCCATGCTGGCATCTCATTGTGGTTTTAATGTATTTCTTCTTTATCTTTTTCTCTTAGTTCTGAAAAACCTGTTCATAATTTTTAAGGAGCACCACATAAAGGTGTGCTGAATCTCTAAGAATGTTACTTGGTTTTTACTTCCAGCTTCTTTGCCCTAAGTTGGTGGGTGATCTTGTATCTACACTGTTCAGTATATTTCTTACCAACCAGAAGGGAATAATGTGCTCGCTTTAATATTTAATAGGCTCTCTCCTCTGGAAGCCTTATAACTGTATGTTTTCCTTTCATGCTTTTCTTATCCTCCATGTTCTTTGTAGGGCACCTCTTCCTTTCTTTCTTTCTTTCTTTCTTTCTTTCTTTCTTTCTTTCTTTCTTTCTTTCTTTCTTTCTTTCAACAATGCTCTTTATTTTACTGCTGTTGTCTTAGTCGTAGCTTTTAAAATGTATTTATTTCTAGCTTAGAGACTGTACTTACAATTCCTCCTGTCTCCTTCATTCAGTTTTGGAGGTATGATTTCTGATCTCAGCTCGTCAGGGACCTCTCTCTTTGCAGAGGTTGTTTGATGTCTCTTCTCTTCTGCATATTCTGTTTCCTACTTGAGCAACCATATTTTATTTGCCAAATTCCATGTGGTGTCCAGAGCTGTGATCCTCCCTAGGAATTTCTTTTGGGAAATAGCTCTTGTAATTGTTCCCTTCCATAGAGAATCTGTTTCACAACCAGGGGAGTAAAGGTAGGGAGTGAACAGGGAGTGGTATTTTTGGAAGATTTTGACATCTCCCCCTTCAACCTCCAGCATCAAGCACTGGCACTGTGGGCTCCAGGTCTCTTAGTGCTTATTTTCTTTTTTCTAATTTTTGCAAGTTTACCGTAAAGATGAATTCTCAAATTAAAAAACTGTTTGGATGCTACTAGTAGTTGGTGCTATTATGAAGGTTGTAAAGGATGAATATAGAGAGTGTATATCTTACGGATTTTAAAGTACCTGAACTTGCTTTTAAATTGCCAAGCCATCTTGCCAATGTTCCTTAGTATCAATCCCAAATGCCAAAGGAAAAACCCCATAGGAAATACTAAAAGTTATCCAGGTGATTATTTCTGCAAAGGAGAAAAATAGGACGAGTTTTTAGAAACTGGAATTTGTTCTTGTTAGAAAGCACTGGTTTTAAGAGGATAATATGTTAAATGTTTCCACTTTTTTATATAAAAGAATTTATCTGGATATTCTTGAGCTTTTCATGTAATAAAAAGTACTTTATGGAAAACCTTGGAGTAAGGGATACTTTGCAGTTTCAACCATGAAAGACTTGAGGGAGGATAACAGAGGAGCAGTAAGAACAAAAGTGAGGAGAAAATAAAGGCTGTGGGTTTGGTGGTTTAACGAAGGAGCAAAGGGCCACAATAAGAAATGAAATCCAAGACACAAGGCAAGGATCACTGCGGAGCCAAGAACATGCACGTGCTGCTGTTAGATGTGGTGTGTTGGGTGGGAGGGAAGGACTCCATGCAGTAAAAGCTTATGGACCTTGGGAGGAAAGGAAGGATGTTTCCAGACTATCAAACTAGGAAGATAATTTTAGCAGTTGTGATTCAAACAGGCTGGAAAGGAAGGAAGCATGTGGGAACTGGATGCCAGGTAGGAAGGAGTCGCAGTAATTGAGGCAGGAGATGATAAGGCAAGGATGAATGATTTAGCTGGGCTGATAGGAGGAGCGTTTGATATTCAGTAAATCGCAGGGCAGGGAAGCGATGTGACCTGCTGAGCATCCAGCTGCCACGCTGAGAGCAAAGCGAGCAGCAGAACGGATGGTGATATTGCAAGGCTGCTTGAACACGAGGTTGGGAGTGGTGTTGCCAGATGTGGCAAGAGGAGATGTGGGAGGAAAAAGAATTCAACCACTGCTAAGTTGTGATGTGCCCTCCCGGCTCCGAGTTCTGGGGGCTGCACTGGGAGACCAGGCAGCTCAGTTTGTGTTGAATTTGTACGTTCGCTGCGTAGCAGTTGCCGCTGGCTCGTGAATGAGTGAGCTTGTAGGCAGAGGAAGAAACGCGGAGGTGAGAACACAGGCACACAGGCATTTTGTGGGTGGGAGAGTGGAATGAGAGAGATGTTGAACAAGTGCTCGGAGAGGAGGTTAAAGTTTACCAAATTTCATAATTACACTATGCTGCAGCAAAGAAAGAAGCTTTTTAGTGACATCTAGTACTATTTACTCCAGCAGGTTTTGATTTTTTAACAAAGTAAGTGTATGCTGTGTTTTCAGCTGGAGGGAAGTGACATATGGTGTTGTTTAATAATTGAATTTATTTTAGAGCATCATGGAACATAATTACCCTGGAAGTACTGTACATACAGCTTAGCTGCCTCTTAGAATGAAGAACACTGCTCGTTTCTTGCCTGCAACTGTGCTATTGTGCTGGTAGATAGCTGTGAACATCAACAAGTCAAATAAGTGATGTTAAATGATGGAAGTGATTCTGGAACCACTTATATCTGGGGAGGTGAGAGATTTTTCCTGGCTTTCACTTTGCTTTTCTTGTCAGTCATGATGAGACCAAATTAAGGCACTTGATTGTCACTGGCTGCAAATGCAGTAAATATATGCCCAAGCACTTTTTATTCTTGACTCCTCTTTGTCCGTTAATACTTTTATGTGTGAAAATAGATGGGGAAAAAATTGACCTTTACTCCACTTTTCCTTCCTGTATCTACAAATTTTTCAGAGGGAGTTTTTGGTGAGGCTCCTTTTGCCCAGGCATCATCCTCCTTCTAACAGGGCTGGCAAACAGGAGCACATAGGAAGGCATTTACAGAACTGCCTGGGGCAGCACTTGTGGCATCAGAAATGCTCATGCCCACTGCTTTATCTGTCATTAGAAGACTCTGTGCAATGGGGAGAATCTTCTGCTTTATTCCTAAAAGGAGTAAAATATCTGAGAGGACTGAGACTTTTCCTGATGTGTCATTGGTGATACTTTTTTTTTTGGTCCTGGAAGAAGAAACTTTTCTTCTAATTGCATTGTACTGGTCTGTTCTTTATGGATATATTTTTTAAAAATCTTCATTCTGTCTCTATAAGATTGAATGTGAGCCAGAAACAGCAGGATTTATATTCTGCTTTGATTAGATATAAATTTTTTATCATATTAGCAATTTTGTTGTCATATTGGTTTTCACTTTCATTAGTACAAGGCGTTCACATGTTTATTTTCCTTTTGAGTTATCTGAAATAAATTATAATTTAATAAATGAAAATAGCTGCATAAAAAAACAACATTAGGACTGAGGGGGAAGAAAACTAAGAAATAATTAATATAGAGGTAAAGATTCTAGTTTCCCTCCTTCTGCTGCTCCCACAGGGTCCCAAAATAGACATTCCCATTGCAGAGTCTGTGCTTCGTTTTTTGCCATGCAAGAAATTTCCTTGAGGAAGTGACCACAACATGGTTCTTCCTCACTCTGCTCTGAACCAAGTATGATGTTATGCAGTTTGTCAAACAGCTTCTCACCTTCTTGGATTTGGATTTGTGCTTTGTATAGTATAGTACAGTATATTACTTGTTGTATTGTATTATCTATTATTAATTCTATTAACTGCAGCAAATAACTTCATTTTTAGCCTTCTACATCATGCTCAGGTTCATAGGTCCTTAAAAACATAAATCAGCTTGTTCAGGGACCATAATGGAACAAGTTATGTTGCTTCTACAGTTTAACTTTGGGTCTTTAGAGCCTCCATTAGTTCTTCTAGTACGCCTGGCTGCTAGTTTTTTCTCATTCAGAGGGAAATTCCTAACTATATTTGAAACCACTAAATAATTATTTTTGGATCATGATTTGGCTCCATAATGTGTTTTTCCAGTTCTGAATTATATCTGCAATTGCAGTTATTTGGGGGGAAGAAAGTCCTTTTGCTGAGCTCTCTCAGGAAAGTGTTTTTATCAGCATATGTTTTAGGAGAGAAAGGCAGAAAATCAAAGGCATCAGTCTCTCTGTCCATTATGAGCCCATTACCCCTGTGTTACAACAGCTTATTTTAGCTTTTTGGCTGATAAAGAGGCACATAAGAGAACCAGAGGAGCTGGCTCCTGCCAAGGAATCACACTTTCCGTCCTTCCCTTCCATTTCCTTCAAGAGAAAATGAGGAGGGTGATATGAAAGATAGTGTCTATATCTGTAAAGATTACACCAGCACTTCTAGGCATGGCTGGTGGTCAGCAACACACCGTACACATTGTCAGTCTTAGAGAGTGGATGTGGTGGGTTTCGCCTGGCTGGCAGCCAAACACCAAACAGCCACTCACTCACCCTCCCCCAGTGGGATAGGGGAGAGAATCAGAAGGGTAAAAGTAAGAAAATTCAAAAATTTAATAATTGAAATAAAATTTACATTTAAAGATTAATAATAATGGTAATAACAGCAATAATGGAATATTCAAATGAGTAATGCACAGTGCGGTTGCTCACCACCCGCCGACCAGTGCCCAGCCTGTCCCCTGGCTAGTGATCCCAGAGCAGAGACGATCCCAAATCTGAAGCTGCAATCCCGGAAGAGTAAGCCCAAATGATCTGCAAGAATCCCTCAGAGCTTTCCGGTCAACCCTCATTAACTGAACATGACATATGATATAGAATATTGCACTGGCATATACAAATGCCAATTAGGCTTTGCTAATTACTACACTCCCCCCCAAGTCCTTTGCACCTGCAGACTGTCAAAACACAGGGAGGTTGGAAATTCCATCTTCCAGTGGCAATTGAAAACATTATCAACATTCTTCTCGTAACAAACCCCACACTGAAACCAAATCACAGTGCTCTTCTAGCTACTAAGAAGGAAATTAGCTCTATCCTAGCAAAATCAGGACAGTGGAATAAGTAGGAACTGCTTGCAATGACACTATGGATGAGGCTGTACTGTTTTGGGGAGGAAGAGAGTACGTGAGACTTGACATGGCTCTTACCTGCCTGGTCAGTTTTATTTATTTATACAAATTTAATGTTTGAGGCCATCAGGGCTCTTATAGGAAGCTGAATCTCCAGCATCTTCCAGGAGAGACTCATATGTGACCTCTTGGAAAGGGAAGACTGTAAACTTCGTCTCCAGACTCCCTGACAGGGAGATTTGTGGCCAAACACAAATGACTGGAGTTTCAGTAGGAGAAATGAATAAAATTATATGACCTGGGAAATAAAAGAGGTCAGAGAAGAAGAAGATATAATGTTACCTGTTGGTTGCAATGTCTATGAATCAGGGACAAACTCTCAAAGGAAACATTCATAAATCTGAACTGCTCAATTTATTTTAAGCCAAACTGGCAGATTGGTTCTTGGCCTCTTTGCACCACAAACAGCAGCAAAGTCCCTTCTCTCCACTTGATATACAGGAACCTGAAATCTCAGATTATCTTTGCAGAAATGTTAAATGTTTCTACTTCATATTTTCCCACTGATCTGCATGGCTACATAAAAGCCATGGAAGAAGAAAGGCCGTGCATATAATTTCTTACTTCCTGACCTGTCTGGAGCTTGCATGGCAGGTTAACAACACGTTGTACCGTTTGATGATGCTGCATTATGAGAGGCTACTATTTCCTTGTCCTTTTCTACCCAATAATAACAAAAACCCACTCAAAACCAATCCACCATTTGGCATTAATGAGGCCAAAAGGGGAATTATTGGATGAAAGGAGTATCACTGCTATAGTTTGTAGAAATAAACAAAAAAATCAACAGATTAATGCAATTCAAACCAGGGTGTGTGAACTGAGTAGTTAAGAAGGAACTAAACAATAGCCTTGCATTCATTTGAGAGACTTCTCATTTGTTTGTATAAGCATCCAAGAATTTTTTTGGGGTTTTTTTTTAATTAACTCAGGTAATATTCCGTGAAAGGAAGATGTATTCAAACAGAAACAGTAAGAACAAGATTCATGGTACTTAGTGTAGATGTCTCATCCTGTTGTGTTAGGCTGGCTTAACACAGAAATGATAGTAACAGGCCCCTGAAAAGTTTGAGTTGCTTGGCCTATGAAGTGTCTGGGTCAGGACCAAAGAATGCCTGTATCTCCTCATTGACCTTGAAGGAAGCTTATGGAGATGTAAACCTGGTGAAAACCAGCTAGATTTGCTCAGCTGAATTCTACCTTAATTATTTCCTGTATTAAGGAACTAATTTTTTTTCTACCTCTGTGATTTCCAGAATACTATTCTGGAACATGAGTGAGTACTTTAAGGCCTTTGACGTGGTCCTCCACAACACCCTTCTCTCTAAATTGGAGAGATAGATACAGATTTGAGGGGTGAACTGTTTGGTGGATGAAGAATTGGTTGAAGTTCAACAAGGCCAAGTGCAAGGTAGCACACCTGGGTCAGGGCAATCCCTGGTATCATTACAGGCTGGGGGTGAAGGGGTTGAGAGCAGCCCTGTGGGGGATGACGTGGGAGCACTGGTGGATGAAAAGCTGGACAAAAGCCGGCAATGTGTGCTGGCAGCCCAGAGGCCAATAACCGTGTCCTGGGCTGCACCCAGAGCAGCGTGGGCAGCAGGTCAAGGGAGGGGATTCTGCCCCTCTGCTCCACTCTCCTGAGACCCCACCTGCAGTGCTGTGTCCAGCTCTGGAGTCCTCAGCACAGGAAAGACATGGACCTGTTGGAGCGGGTCCAGAGGAGGCCTCAAAAATGGTCAGAGAGCTGGAACAGCTCTGCTGTGAAGAAAGGCTGAGAGAGTTGGGGTTGTTCAGCCTGGAGAAGAGAAGGCTCCAGGGAGACCTTATTGTGGCCTTTCAATACTTAAAGGGGGCCAGAAATATGGGGAAAAACTTTTTACCAGGGCTTGTAGCGATAGGACAAGGGCTGATGATTTTAAACTAAAAGAGGAGAGATTTAGACTAGATAGAAGGAAGAAATTCTTTACAGTGAGGGTGGTGAAACACTGGCACAGGTTTCCTAGAGAGTTGGTAGATGCCCCATCCTTGGAAACATTGAAGGCCAGGTTGGATGGGGCTCTGAGCAGCCTAATCTGGTTGCAGATGTCCCTGCTCATTGCATGGGGGTTGGACTAGATGAGCTTAAAAGGTCCCTTCGGACCGAAACCATTCAATGATTCTGTGAATAGCTCCAACCACACAGCATGCTTCTGTATGATAGAATGGTGAAATCTTTATAGTTAATAAGAAGTCAGGCAAGGTTTGTGTTAACTACCAATCCAGATATTGCTTTACATCCTGCATGTATGGCCATGCCAGAGCAATACTAGTATATAAATATTTAAATTTACAGGAAAGATGGAAGCACTGTGCATAAAAACTACAAATAAAATAAGACTGGTAATACCAAAAGGCAATATCATTTGAGGAAATCTATTTAAATGTTGTTTTGTAAATTAAACTAATTTGGGGAATGTTTATTGTCACAGATAAAATTTCACAATAGAATTTGCTTCTAGGAAGCCTGCAACACTGTGTAATAATCCCCAGTGCATCCAAGGGCAGGATTTAAGGGACACACAGATGACTAAACACTGAGCTGTTGAACAAACTATTGATTCACAGTTTTGTGAGCAGGAAAAGCAGAATGGACATTGGTTTCATAAAGTTATCTTAAAACTCCAGAATGCTGCATTTAAAGGATATTTGAAGGATACAGGTTAGTTTTATTGGATTGGACTCAAAGCAGATGGGTTGTTTAATACACAGAATTGAAAAAAGGAAAAGATTTTGAGTGTGTCTTGAAGTCTGACAGCACAACTACTGTTGTTTGCCCAGGGAATACTAAAACACTAATTTCTCTGCTCAAAATGTGAAAGTAAATGAAACTGGCTGCTAAACTGTTGATGTTTGTTTGCTTTTCTTTGTCCCCTTGAGGTTTGATCTTTGGAGGTGTCAGTGTTATTACAGGTTTGAAATTGAGTAACTTTCTTTGGTATAGTTTATTTTAAACTGTGTCCCAGAAATTAGATGCTACTCAGAGAAAGAGAGATGATTTCCAAAACAAATGAGGTCTCCTGAGATGACGCCTCTGTTGACAGCTCTGTAAGGCTCTTTCTAGAACATTGCAAAAGGCAGCTGTAATGTATGGTGTTGAATTTCTAGAAGTTCAGTACGTAACAATTTTGCTTTCAGTTCCTCTGTAATATCTGCTTCCCATTGTTACAACTTTGCTTTTCTGCATTGTGTGCTGTGCATTTTTATGTGATGCAAAGAAATGTGATGAAGAGCAAAAGGAAAAGGAAGATGCTTCCTATTGGGAAGCCTATTTGGTTGAGGCATGCTGTGTGGTAGGTCTTCTTGTATAAGAAGTGGTGGTTGTCCCATCACTGCAAGGCCTTTGTGGCTATTTAGGAAAAAAAGCATAGGAAAATATGAACCAACTCTCTTCTGTTTCATATCCTTGAAGTCCTCAGCCTACTTCCTATCTCAAAATGAAATATTCAGCTAAAACTGTCTTGGCTTCCTAACTTCCTTCTCTTGCTTCCAGTTAGCTGCTCAGCCTGGAATTCTTTCACCTCTCTGACTAGGCAGAATTATCTTATGTGACACATTTGGCCACTAGATGATTCAGATAAAATAGCACATGAAATTATGAATCCAGGAAATTATTAAAAACTCCCACAAAATCAACAACTACCTTAACTCCCTCTATTCTGTGCATGCAGCACTGATCAAGTGGTAAAACATATGTGCCCACCGAAGAAAGTATTACAGTTAAACTAAAGATGTGAAAGAAAACATACCTGAGGTGAGGAATTACTTGGATTTCAGAGTCGTTTCTGGTTTTGAACAGATTTTGTGAAATTTGAGGTGAGTTCCTTAGTGGCTTCCAGATGGACTCCGTGTCTGCAGTATTCACATCACCCTTCTGTGGTTATTTCCGTGTTCTTGTGGCTGTAGGAAGGATTCTTGCACATGTTGAGTTAAGGAGTTGTGTGATTTAATAGAGTGTTTTTCTCCTTAATTCCTAAGATTTTTTTTTTCCTCAGGAGTCAGCATGTGTCTGAGTTTTACTGGGCTTAAAATTGCTCTCCTTTAAAGATTCATTTGGTCAACAGCTCCTGCGATGTGTACCAACTGTAAAGTGTTCATTGTGAATAACGGCCTCCTTCCAGCAACCTGGAATAGCACCACTTTTTCTGTCCATGGCTATGAATCCTGGTGAGGATTTTGAAAAGCCAACAACTAGGCATATATATATATAAATCATTTGTATTTGACAATTAAAATCCCACTGGTGTCTTTAAGTTAGGCTATATTTCTATGTGTCTAATATATAGAAATAATTTTAGGTATGATACTAGGAGATTCATAATTTTTTTACTTTAAAAGAGAGAAGAAAATTAAGGAGAAACCTAAAATATAGCATCTGATTTTTGAAAGAGTAAAGTGCTAATGTGGAAAAGCAAATTAGAAAATATGATCCATGAAAAATGGCAAAATTATTTATTTTCTCAAACTCTTAATAAATTAATTATTACTTATTCTTTCTGCTAGCATAGAACTTATAAATCCTGATGACTAACTGGTGCATTGCAAACAACGGGACAAAACCATGTCCAGAAATAACCATCTGTGTAAAAGATGAAAGAAAATAACTGAATGAACTGGGGAGGGCTCAAGAAAACAAGGAGATGCTGTGGTTCACCACAATAGTCAGTGATCTCTAGCATGTCAATAGCATTACCCTTGTGAAGCCTTCGTGGGCATGACACCAAGGAAATGCTTGAAGGAGGGAGTAAAGCAACATAACTCTTCCGAGAGCCAACGGGCAGCATGAGCAACAGCTTGAAACAGAGCTTGATTTAAAATCAAACAGATGGGTGATAGATGTTCTCGCACGCCTGCTAGAGGTGAGCACGGCCATCCAGTGCAGAAGGAAAGAGGAAAAGATTCGGGAGGACAGACTGCAGGAGAGGCTGAGAGCAACAAAATGTGGCAGGCATTACATTTCTATACTTCCTATGTGTCGGTATGAAGTCAGAATTAATTAAAGCCTTTTTATAGGTACAGTAGCAACACCATATGGAATATTTCTGTCTGGCCACAGCCACATGATAGTCTCTGAATGCACCGTGTGCATTCAGTATATAGTCTGTGACACTGAAACTCGAGATGTGTGTGGAAGGGATACATGCACCAAATTAAATTTATCTAGTAGCCAACTAGTATCTAGTAAATTCTCTTTTCCTTACTATTCAGAGAAGTACACAAGCAGTTCCTTCTGGAGGAGGAGTGTGGTGGGTTGACCTTGGAGAGCTGCCAGACACCCCCTCCTGCAGCCACTCTCTTACTCCCTTATCTTCACAGGATGGGGGAGAGAAAATAAGAGCTAAAGCTTATGGGTCAAAATAAAGACAGAGAGATCACTCAGCAGTTGTCATTACAGGCAAGGGAGACTCAAACTGGGGAAAATTAATTTAATTTCTTGCCAATT
>NW_010319978.1:0-2291 GCF_000700745.2 Antrostomus carolinensis
GATTATTTGGGCGAAACAATGAATTAATAACGATTATTTGTGCAAAACGGTGAATTAATAACGATTATTAGGCTGAAACAATGAATTAATAATGATTATTTGGGCAAAACGAGGGGTTAATAACTATTATTAGGTCAAAATGATGGATTAATAATGATTATTTGGGCGAAACAATGAATTAATAACGATTATTTGTGCAAAACGGTGAATTAATAACGATTATTAGGCTGAAACAATGAATTAATAATTAATATTTGGGCAAAATGATGGATTAATAACGACTATTAGGCTGAAACAATGAATTAATTATTATTTGGGCAAAATGATGAATTTATAATGATTATTTAGGTGAAACAAGGGATTAATAACGATTATTTGGGCAAAATGATGAATTAATAACAATTATTTGGGCAAAATGATGAATTAATAACGATTATTTGGGCAAAACAATAAATTAATAATGATTATTTGGGTGAAACGATGGATTAATAACGATTATTAGGTGAAAATTATTAATTAATAACGATTATTTGGGCAAAACGATGAATAACGATTATGAGGTTGAAACAATGAATTAACAACGATTGCAAAACAATGAATTAATAACTATTATTAGGTCAAAATGATGAATTAATAAGGATTATTGGGTCAAAATTATTAATTAATAACGATTATCTGGGCAAAACAGTGAATTAATAACGATTATTTGGGCAAAACGATGAATAACGATTAT
The DNA here is from genome assembly GCF_000700745.2 of Antrostomus carolinensis. Classification (NCBI taxonomy): domain Eukaryota; kingdom Metazoa; phylum Chordata; class Aves; order Caprimulgiformes; family Caprimulgidae; genus Antrostomus; species Antrostomus carolinensis. The sequence continues at coordinate 734 of NW_010319978.1, forward strand.
GAGGTTGAAACAATGAATTAACAACGATTGCAAAACAATGAATTAATAACTATTATTAGGTCAAAATGATGTATTAATAATTATTATTTGGGCGAAACGATGAATTAATAACGATTATTAGGTGAAAATGATGAATTAATAACAATTATTAGGTCAAAATGATGAATTAATAACGATTATTAGGTCGAAATGATAGATTAATAACGATTATTTGGGCAAAATACTGCATTAATTCAGATTATGTGGGCAAAACAATGTTAATAACGATTATTTGGGCAAAATACTGCATTAATTCAGATTATGTGGGCAAAACAATGAATTAATCCGGATTACATGGGAAAAATGATGAATTAATACAGATTATTAGGGAAAAAAGGAATTAATTTGGATTACAAGGGCAAAACAATGAATTAATTCAGATTATAAGGGAAAAAATTAATTAATTCGGATTCCGTGGGCAAAATGATCAATTAATCCAGATTATGAGGGGAAAAAAATGAATTAATTCGGATTATGGGGGCAAAACGATGAATTAATTTGGATTACAAGGGCAAAATGATCAATTAATTCAGATTATGAGGGGGGAAAATGAATTAATTTGGATTACAAGGGCAAAATGATCAATTAATTCAGATTATGAGGGGGGAAAATGAATTAATTTGGATTACAAGGGCAAAATGATCAATTAATTCAGATTATGAGGGGGGAAAATGAATTAATTTGGATTACAAGGGCAAAATGATCAATTAATTCAGATTATGAGGGGGGAAAATGAATTAATTTGGATTACGTGGGCAAAACGATGAATTAATTCGGATTATGTGGGCAAAACAATGATTTAATTCGGATTATGAGGGCAAAACGATGAATTAATTCGGATTACAAGGGCAAAATGATCAATTAATTCGGGGGAAAATGAATTAATTTGGATTACAAGGGCAAAACAATGAATTAATTCAGATTACGAGGGCAAAATGATGAATTAATTCAGATTATGTGGGCAAAACGATCAATTAATTCAGATTATGAGGAAAAAAAATGAATTAATTTGGATTACGTGGGCAAAACGATGAATTAATTTGGATTACAAGGGCAAAATGATCAATTAATTCAGATTATGAGGGGGAAAATGAATTAATTCGGATTACGTGGGAGAAACGATGAATTAATCCGGATTATCCGGGCGAATCCATCTTTTTAATGAAAACAAATCACCATTTTCACCAATATTCCCCTAAAATTACACCAGAAACGGGGTTAAAAATCCCCTCCCCCGCCCCCCCGGAGGACTTCTCCACCCAACGGTTGTGTCTTCAAATCCCCTCGGTGATCCCAGGGGACAACCCATCAAGTCAAGGTTCCAAGATGGACCTTGATCTCCAACGTCACCGTCACCACGTTGGGTTGAGGTCGAGGACGTGAAAAAAGGGGTGAAAACGGGTCGGAATGGTCAAAATGGTGTTGGAGAAACTCAACCTTGAAGCCAACAAGATCAATTGGACGTGGGAGGGACGGGGGGGATGTGGTGACCAACCCAACCCAACGTTGGAGTGGAGAC